>NC_056739.1:966763834-967063834 GCF_019279795.1 Protopterus annectens
AGTTCCCTGTGCTTTCTCCTATTAACCTGGTGCACTTGGGCATTCTGAGGCAGTGCAGCAACTGCCTCATATACACAGACAACCCTCTCCTTTTACCTCCCAATACTCAGAATTGTGAGAGAGATGCACTTATATCACCAAATTGGAAGCTATGCACTCTCCAGACAAGACCAGACTAGCTGGTCAAGAGGAGAAAGTCAATACCTGTGTCACACCACATGGGACACATAGCCCTCCAGAGCACCCACTATTACAGCTCTCATATAAAAACACAAACCACAGACCCACCTTTGCAGAGGCTCTCAATAGAAATTTACCCAAACAGCAGAGACTTCCAAGACAGAAACGCACTCGACCAACACAACATGGCACAAACAGCAGGACACACAGCTCACCTCCACAGTGTGCCCCTCAACCTAAGCCCCTAAAGCGGTAAACACCTTGCCCAATGCACTAATCATAGGTGACTCAATAGTGAGGCACAGAGATTTCCCACTCACTAGTCTGAATAAGAAGGTAACAGTCAGCTGTCTATCAGGTGCCATAATCTGACACATAACACATGCACTCGGGTCACTCCACAACAAGTACAAGTATGACTCTGCCATTGTCCATGTGGGTGTGAATGACCTGAGATGCACCTCCCTGTACTACATGAAAAGAGACATGGTGGAGCTCTCAGCTTATATTGCCCAGGCAGGTATGACACTAGCTCTGAGCAGTATCCTACCGTCACCCAGAATGATACTACAGTACAAACAAAAAATGATTGACTTCAACAATTGGCTAAGTTTCTGGTGTCATTCTAAGGGGGTCTAGTATCTGTCTGCTTGGGATGACATGATTGACACACCTTGATGCTTTGCAAGAGATGGCCTGCATCTGTCACCCCTGGGTTTCCGGGTACTGGCTAAGGCTGTTGCCACCCCTATAGTGCCTTTTTAGGTGGTGTTCCAAAGACCAAATTACCACCATAACAGCTATAAATAAATGCAATCTGAGGGTCATGCTGCTCAACGCTAGAAGTCTAAATCTCAAGATGCACTCACTTGAAGCACTCCTTAGAATGGAGAACATCGACATTTGTGCTGTAATGGAGACCTGATTTAAAGTGGCAAAAAGCACACCTGCGGTTCCAGGCTATAACTAATTCCACACCTTTTGGCCCCGAAACATGGACCTAAGCTCCAGAGGCGGTGGTGTCCCCATATTCATAAAGGATATGCACACTTCCAGACTAGTAGCCCAGCATAACGCATCTGAGATACTTCAGGTACAACTAACACTGGGTAAGACTGCGATCCAGGTCATAGCCTGCTATAGGTCTCCAGCCATGTCCCTAGACTCTCACTCCACGTTCCTAAGCACCCTGGAATCTATCAAGGTCCAACCCAACAGTCTCTTACTAGGAGACTTCAACTACCCCTCCATCAACTGGGAATACTACTCAAGCACCAATACACTGGTCCAACGCTTCCTGGAATTCATCAGTTCCAATGCCCTGGAACAGCTCATTCTGACCCCCACTAGAGGAAGCAACATCCTTGACCTGGTTATTACTAACATGGGACCATTGCTCTACACCAATAGTCAATCCTTCCATGGTCAGATCCGACCATAAACTAATCATCATGGAAATTCACATCTCACCCACACCCCCGGCAAAGGTAACCACCATGAAAAACTTCTCCAAAGCTGACTTTGGACTCCTAAGAGATGGCTAACTTCATGGCACCCATGCCAATGGAATATAGCTGCATGACTGCCGAATCATACACCAATGCACTGTACAAACATTTACATAAATGCATGGAACTAGCCATACCCAACAGAACCAAGATGCTCTCCTCCAAAAAAAGAAAGCCAATCTGGTGGTCCCCTGCCAGTAATAAACTCTACAACAGAAGGAAGAAACTGTTGCAGAAAAAGGTTAAGTCCCAAGACTGGAAAAAAATCCCTTATTAGCTTCAACAAAAAGTTGAGATCCCTCATCAAATCCTCTAAAGCCAGCTTTGAAGGCAGAATTGCAGCAGACGCTAAAAACAGTCACAAAGCTTTCTATAGCTGTATCAAGAACCTCCATGGAAATACCCAAATTTGCTCTAAGATACTGCACAATTGTACCTCTTATACTCAGCCAACAGATATTGCCAACATACCATGCCCTTAAGCTTAATGCCAAAAAAATGCGTCGATATCCCTTTGGTAAAAACTCCATTCCCACTAATTACCACATCGATGGGAGCCCACTGAGCACTGAAGGTGTTATAAATGATCTGGGGATACAGGTTGACAGCAGCCTGTCCATCGACCACCACATTGCAACTGTGGTCAAAGTCCTATGTGGCACACCTCATTACCAAGAGTTTTGCATCCAGGAAGAAAGAGGTCATCTCGCTCTACTCTTCCCTCATTAGACCAAGCATTGAGTACAATGCCCCATTTTGCATGTACCTCACTAGGCACCTGCAACAGCTGGAGAGGCCACAGAAGTACCTCACGAAGAGAATCATAGGCATTAAACTCATGTCCTACATGGACAGACTCAAAAGATTCCGGCTATTCTCCGTCTCATATCGCCTACTTAGAGGCGATCTCTGCTTGACTTACAAAGCCATGTCTGACCCAGCTCTGTTAAAAATACTACATCTAAAGAAATCGCAATCCCTCCACACCATGCAGACCAGAGACCTCAGCCTCATTACCACAATCAACAGAACATGCTGGTGGGGCAGATTCCTCACCCAGAGACTGCCCATGCTCTGGAATAGACTTCCCATACATGTCAAACAGAGCACCTCGCTGACCCACCTCAGGAGAAATCTTGATGAGTGGATGGGTAATAGAAAGTTCACCCCGGGGATAACTCCAGTGGCTGTACTTGGTAGTGGCATGATGCCAGGGCACTTCTGTGGGTTAGACTTTGTAAAGGCTCCATGTCCATTAACCCTAGTACACACCTATGAACCTATGGAGTGCTACCCAGTGAAAATACAGGATTTAGATTTTATTGTTTGATTTTATTATCGTGATCTATAGTATATCTAAGGAATAATCAGTGGAAGTGGTGTGGTTCATGGTGAAACTCACTCCCACCTGGCAAGGTTTGCTTATTAGTGAAAAGCCTATGTGAACAAATTCTGGCTAGCTGGAAGACCGATCCCACCTTGACTTGCACCCTGTGCCATGGATTAATTGTTACTAAACCTCGATTTTTGTTTGTATTGTGTCATATTTTTATTGTATTTTATGAGAGACTTTGAGAGTGCCGCAGTCTATTGCTAGGATTCCATTCATTATACTGTTCTGGTATGAAAAAGTTAGTGACAAAATACATCTGGTGGCTTTTTATAAGCAGCCAGAACAAGTCTGCATTTGTGAAACTGCCATGGAAATGGCAAAGAGTCAGTTTAAAGCCTAAATTTTTGTTCCTAAATGGTAAGATAAACAAAGTTCAGTTGCTCTACCTTGTTATAAATGCATAAATATAAGATACAGTTAAGGTATCCTGCAAGAACAAGATAGGCAGTTTGAAGCCTATCATTTGTTGTATTATAAATATATAAATATAATCGATCCCATTTAGCCTTCAGATTGCATAGAATACAGTCCAGTATATACTCCTTTATTTACAGGATAGTTTCTCCGGTTAAGGTAGACTGAAAGATGTAAGACGAACATAAAACAATGCTGTAGACTTTCATTTAGTTATTTTTAAGTAGCAGTCATGTACAGAGCAAGTTTTTACAGTTTTTTCTGTATAGTTACTCAGCAGGATTATAGTGGCAAATGTTCCACTGGATATTATTGCATGCTTTTACTCCCACTAGAATGCTTGCTTAGCCAGTCGGAAATTCCAGTTTTTTCCTTTATTTGTATTCATTTTTTTCCAAACCATGTTATAATGAAGATGTATCTTAAAGGTAAGAGAAATAGACCTCATGTTCCCTTTTTATTCACAACCTAGTTGCATAAAAAAATAAAAATAGTTAATTATACAAATAGGAAGTGAAAATGAGCAGAACAACACAACAGTGTTAAGTATACTTAGAGGTATAGAATGAAGTCAGACTTCTTTAGTACTCTTTGGTTTGCAGCCATTACAGACACTATTGTAAACTCACGAGAGCAGTTGCAGAATCATATAAAATATAACTTTGATGCTCTAATTATGTTATAGTGCCTGTGCAAACTACATTCATCTGTGTTGAATTAGAAATTTGAATTAACTTGAGTCGGACAGGCAGGGTTGGTAACTGTTAAATTGATCCTGGGACAGAGTTCTGTATTAGTGGACCAGTGAGGGAATATCTTTGCAGGACAAATAAAACTTAAGGATAACAAAATAGCTAAACTAAGGCTTATTTAGTCTTAGTGGCCTTGAACATTGCTTGACTATGATTAAAAGATACAAGGACCTACAGTGGTCCATATATAATAGCTTGTAGGTATGATGTGAATCAGGTGGGTAAAGTGTAAATGGGTAACCATCTTGCTTTCTTGATGGTGAGGCAGTGGTCATAGTATCACAGGGGATTACTAGGCTGCTGACCCTGAAGGGTCTTTCTAAGCCTAGCCATGCTTCCCAGAAATATTAGCCAGGTTTTGAGCCTAATACTCAGAAACTTGGGCAGTCAAGGCACAGCAGTGGAGGAAGCTAGAGGTGCTAGAGATAAAGTGTCTGACATGGGTGGAAGGATGCACAGTGTGGGACAGACCAAGAAATGAAGACATCAGAGTAGAAGCAAACGTAGCTCCAATTGCAGAGAAAGTCAAAGAAAGCAGAAAACAGATTACGGTGGTTTGGGAACCTGTGCAGAGGACCATCTGATCTGGGTGAATAAGATTTGGGACAGAAAGAAAAAGGCAAGAGGATATTAGGGTGTCCAGAAACAGATGAATGGAATGTGTGAGAGAAGACCTGTGACAGGCATGACTGTTGAAGGTAGGAGAGTGGCATTGAGCTGAGTGAGAGATGGCGACTGTTTTCATGACAACCTGACCCCATGTAGAAAATGGGGAAAAGAGGATAATGACTTTTGATGCCATAGGTTTTTGTGGTGGTGTTGATATAGCTATATCATTCTGGCATGAGAGGTGAGTGTTTACAAGGTACCTTTCACTAATAGAGGCATAGGTGCCAGACCAGGGTTAAATTTATGATTTCTCTATCCATTGATCCAAGTTGCACTTAAGTAGGTTATAGTTTCATAGTTTCATAGTATAGTACTAGGCTATCTGCCCTGGGGGTGATGTGGCTTTGCCCACCCCATGAAGTCTCTGTCTAGTAGTGTGCCCCTGTCTAGCAGTGACACAGATGTGACCCCTTGAAGAGAGTCAGTGAGGGTAATGAACTGGGATCCTGTTCCAAAGCATGGGAAGCCTCTGGATTATGAATCTATCCCTCCAGCATGTCCTATTCATATGTGCCGAGGTTTAAGTCTTTAGCTGTGGTCCTGATGGATTTGGATTTTAGTCTGTAGGAGGTGTAGGAGAGAACTCTGTTTCATGTGGATGGGAAGCCTGTTCCACAGATAGGGCAGTCTCTGAAACAGATACCTGACCCTCAAGTATGTCTTATTTATGTTACAGATGAGATTTAGGTCCCTGGATCATTTTTTCTAAGGCTATTTGTTTTGTGGATGTGTGATATACCTGTTAAGGTTGGATAAGAGAATGATGTGTAGGTCAAACTCAGATCACTCCTCAGCAGCTTGTAGGAGGCCAAGTATAAGGATAAGGTTTTGAGGCAGTCTGCATAGGACATGTTAAAATAAGAAAAACACCAGAAATTCAGCAATAAGGAAAAAAACACCAGCTAGTAATCCAACGAAGTTTATGCTCTCTCTCTCTCTCTCTCTAACATCTCGACTAAGACAGTCTTCAAGGAGTAATAACATCACAAAGAATACACCTGCCTTAAATACATACATTTTAAATAGATAATTGATTAATTAGAACAATAAAACAATTAAATGAATATTGGATAAAAAACCTCCAGTTCATTTCAGCATTTAACCCACAAGGGGCCAAAGTGTCAAACTTTAAAATGTAAACAAATTCCTTATATAACAATACCTTTTTAATATTACATTCATCAAATGGGGAAACATGCTCTTTCTAAAGAATGGATCCACACAAACCTTCACTATTACCTCCATGAGTTTGTTCAAAATGCATAGCTGTTGGGCTTTCCTTTTTTTTGTTATTAATATCCTGTATATGTCCTAACAGTCTGACCTTAAATGGTCTCTTGCTTTCCCCTATATAGAAAATATTACATGAACAACAGACGGCATAAATAATGCCCTCTGTATTACAACAAAAACTTTCTTGTGGGTGAAATACCCGACCATTAATTCTATGGAAACTTCCAGCAACATGTTTGCAGGCTTTACATCTGCCACATGGTGTCGTGCCGTATTTACTCAAACTTCTTGATATTTTGTTACAAGGAAGCTTAAACCTAGTCTTAACTATGAAGTCCCTCAAATTCCTTCCTCTTCTATATGACATAATGGGATATCCCCCCAAATTTAAATCTTTTAAGGACATAATATAATCCCAATAAAACTTCAATAAATCAGCTAACACCATACTAAAACAACTAAATGTAGTAACAAAATACAGATCATTACGTTTGTATTTTGCAGATTTCCTATCATAATATTTATACTTTGTCTGTTGCTTTTTTGTCTTTAAGACATATTCATTAAAAAAATTATTCCAACATTCATTCTTTATTTCTGTATTATATCCCGTTTCTAAACATATTATTTGTTTTCTCAAGTTCTAATACAAAATCTTCATTATTACACAATCTATATATGCGTATGAACTCCCCATAGGGTATTGCCCGAATCGTATGGGGGGATGACAGCTTTGCACCATTACATACTGAGTACCACTCTCAAATTTTCTATATACAGTTGTTCGGATTTTATTTTCCTCACTAATATCCACTATTACATCTAAAAATGGAACACTCTGTCCTGTCATAAGCCCATCAAATTTTATATCAAATCTGTTGGCATTAAGCTCATCTACAAAACTTTGTATCTCATTCATACCCCCTTCACATAAAAAAATAAGGTCGTCAATAAACCTACAATATTTCCTTACATATTGAATAAAGAACCTTGATCTATACACATATTCTACCTCAAATAATCCCATACTTAATTTGCATAGGAAGGGGCGAAAGAAGCCCCCATGGCCATACCTTGTTTTTGTCTGTAAAGTTTTCCACCAATTTCAAAATAGTTATTTTTGAGACAAAAATCCAAGAGGTCAGTGATAAATTCTGTCACTGGACTCTGCCCCAAAAAATATCTAACAACTTTAAGACCAAAATTATGACTAATACTGGTATATATACTCCTCACATCCATTGTAATCCAGTACATTTCTGAATTCCACTTAATGCTCTCAGTTTTCTCCAAAAAGTGGAATACATCTTTAATATACGCAGGTAAACCTTGTACTTTTGACAACAAATATTGTTGTAGGAACTGTCCTATATTACAAAGAAAATATTTTCTCCCAGAAACTATTGGACGACCAGGGGGATTTATCAAAGATTTATGAATCTTTGGGAGACAGTAAGAATGGGCAATCTGACAGCCTTCTCTCCCAAATTTTTTGTTAACATCTTCTAAAGAAAAATATCTCAGCCTGTGGCCCTTTTTCAAAATTTCATCATATTCATTTAACAATTCTTTATATTTCAATAAGTCACCTTGTTCATAAACTTCCATATTTTCCAAATGTTCATTACACGTATTTAGATATTGACTACTATTCATTATAGCCAATTTATTCCCTTTATCTGATAGTTTAAACACAATGTATTCTCTCTTGCTTAATAACTTTAATCTATTCCACTCATCTTTAGTTAAATTATAACTAGGAACCCTAAATTCCGACAGACTTTTCTCTACAGCAAATTTAAACATGCAATGAAAATGTTGGATACCTTCATGTGAGAATGAAGGCAAGAACGAACTTTTAGACACAATCTTACTTGTATCAAACAACATATAGGCATTAATTTCATCTTCTGACAGATATGAGTAAAATATTTTGTTCATTGAGCTATCAGAATCTTGTTTAACATTAAAACTGTTATCAATATTATTTTCAGTGTTGTCAAACAATTTCCTAAAATTTAACTTTCTACTAAGCTGAAAAATATCAGCTTTAACCTCATGCACTCTAGGTATAACTGTGGGAATATACTTTAAACCACAGTTAAGAACAGCATAGTCCACGTCACTCAAAGCACAACCTGAGAGGTAAACAATGTATACATTAGAGTCACTGGTAGATGGTGAATTACCAAAACCTCTGTATATGCTCCAGTTGTTGTGTGTCTGGTCAGGTACATACAAAGAGGGCACTGTATTCTATGAATGGTTTTGTTTATTGAGGGCTAAGTACAATGGAACTGTAACATCTATGGACCTAGATGCCATATCTTTGCTGATAAGTTGCACAACATAAAATGATTTCCCTACTGCAGTAGATACATGATGATCAAAGACCAAGTCACTGGCTATATGCATTCCCAAATCCTTGACCACTGGGTCTACTCTTAGCATTGTATTATCAATGTGGTAGTTTGTGAGGGTGACCATCTTTCCAAAAGAAGCTATTCTGCACATCTTGGCATTAGTTTTAGACTGTGAATGTCACTAATTATTAGTCAGGCATTGACTGTTCTATTTTTAACTTTTATGTTTTTAGGACAGACTTCTTTCAGAGGAAGGCATTATTTAGTGTAAAAACTCAATTTGGTGACAAATGAACAGTTTAAACTGCAGGTAGTTTCTATTTTCAGGGCATCTGCTGGGCGGAAAAAATTCAGTGACCAGTATAGAATTTGCTTGTGTCAGTCAGTGCCAGTAAACAGAAATCCATTTGATTTTAACTGAAGTATTATAACATATTAAGATAAGAGTTACTGGCGCTGAGGAGGCATAGTGTTGCTTCTGAACATCTGCTTAGTACAAACAGAAGATACACTTGTAATACAATGTATAGTTGTTCATGTCAGAGAACTGGTAATACTAGAGTAAGCCATTATCTTGTAACATTTTGATGTTCCACTTTCTCTGTTTTTAGTGTAAAACGGCTCATCAGTGCCTCCTGATTGCTGATCAGCACTGTAGAACACGGAAGTATTTTTTGTGTCTTGCAAGTGGGATTCCATGTGTCTCACACTTCTGGGTGAGGGACAGCTGCCTTTCAAATGAACTGCAGAACTTTAAAAGCTATCTCCTACCAGCTGGCCATAGCCTTCACTTGGATAGAATACTGGAATGGTAAGCAATAATACAAATTATCGATTTAATATAAAACTGGACACTAGTAACAAAAACAGTAGTACAGATTCCAAAAAAATTGTTAATTTCAGCCATAATATACATGAGATTGTATTACCTGTTGTTTCATCTTTCATTAAACCTCCATTGAAATTGCTGCAGAAATACTGCATTATAAAAAAGACTTAAGAATATTTGCCATCTGTGACAAAAACAGCTACTTTGGATAGCTTTTTCAAGCCAAGGGCAATGTGTAATTCTAACTTTCAATGACAGGCAAATCTGAATAATCTAGGAGTGATTTATTCATTCCTCCAGTCACACAGACCTGCATCACCACTCTAGATCACAATGTCAGTTTGGTTTTGCCTTTGTAGTTAGTTTTCAAATGATAGCTTGAGGGAAGCGATAGCTTATTCCATGTGCTAATGGAGCAAAACCTCTTTAAGTACCAAATATAGCATTAGACCATTAGGTCATTGATTTATTTATGTATTTATTTCTCTCGTTTTCTTTCTGCTTTTGTTATCCTTTCCAACAGCTGTTGCCTTCTGTAATGTTAATCTATTGTTTGTGTTTTACTGTAAGTATACTGTTAAATCTGTGTTGTCCTACTACCTTATTGAAGTTAGTGTAAATATATGTATTATGTAGTTTAGGATGAGCATTAAATCCAGAGTTTGTGATTTGTGCAGAAAAATGGAATGACTTCTGAATACACATAGGGGTGAAGAATTTGACAGCTGCATGGATTTTGAATCCTTTGCTTTCTCTCTCTCTCTGCCAGGCATTCACTGCAAACGTCTCCACTGATATGATATGATATGATGTGGGCCTCAGACTTACATTGTCTCTCTCCCCAGGTTATAAAAACAGTTGCAGATCTTGACTGTTAATGAGATGACCACATGAATGTTATGGTTCTTATATAATCTAGTATATGTTACACACCCAGACACTCACACACCTGGGTATCAAACACGCAGTAGCTGTGCCCTCTGGCCTACTTTGTTGCCTTTGGGGGGGGCACACATACGCTTGAGAAACTTTTGAATTGTACAAGCTGGGTGTATCAGAAGAGGAACTGATAGTAGTTTCCAACTGTTAAAAAGGTCTTTTTTGCAGATCAGTTGTTAATTTTGAGTGCATATCTGTTATTTGGCATACTGTTAGATTTCATCATTTTACTTTAGTATTCCCAGTTACCACTGTGAGTCTCCAGAATGTAATTATTTAAAGGGCATCTTCTTTTACCGTACATTTACCTTAGCAACTGAATGCTATAGCACTGACGAGCTAAAACATACAATCTGTATTACTAAGGGAGACAGAAGGCTGCTTCTCAACAAATGTACTCCCTGCACTTTCTGTTTGATAGATGCTACAAGGATTTGACTTCAGACTCGGCATGCAGAGAGCTTCTGGTCCTGCTATGATGACCAGCGTAGGTAATTCTAGTGGCAGCTTTTGTGGATTTATAAGCCAGTGCCATCACAGTTGTAAGGAAAACACATTATAATGAATCACAACATTTCCACTGTATTCTACTGAGTCACATTATTTGTAGTGAGTTCTACACAGGTGCATCTATCCACTAACACTATTAATTACATTTTGTTACATGGAGAGGATGCCTAGTTGCATAGTGTTCTCAGTTAATCACTGCCAGGTGCCACTTTTTTTTACAAGGAAGTTTGAACCACAGCTGCATTATTGAGAAGTGAGGTGGCAGTTGTATTTATGTAGTACAAAAGTATACTTATTTGCCTGTTTTTTGTGCATGCCCATCTACATCATTTCAGGGACTCTTGGCTGGCCTTCCTCTTTCTAAAAGACATAGAGACCTACAGTTTCAGGGCACTTACAAGCGTCCAGTCTACGGATATTCACCTCTACAGGAAAAAAAAAACAAATATCCCCAATATGTCAGTGAAACAAGGGTGCCAGGTCTTCTGGGATCACCGTAGTCTTTTTCTGTCCCATTGTTAAGAACATTGCAGAACATAACCGCTCCCATTTAGCATTCAGATTGCATAGAATACAGTCCAGTATGTATTAATTTATTTACGAGATTGTCTAAATACACATTCCCCAGGAGTAAATAACGCCTACACTAAGTGTACACTGTTCTGAGTGAACAGACAACAGACATAACTCGCACCTTCTTCCTCCTAATTTTATTTTTCCTACTGATATTCTTGCAGCTTTAAATATTGACAGGGATTCATAAAGGTTACCACAAAGTGTAGACTACATGTACACGTAGTGTAATTTTTCTGAGTCACTGTAAAGCACAAAAAATGTGATAAGAATTTTGTTGAATACATATTGTGCACACTTGATGTAGGCTTTATTGAATCTGGCCCTTTCTTTACAGTGACTCTTATTTTCAGTGCTGCTTATATGTCACCATTACACAGATGATATAATTCTAAATTGCAGAGTATGAATGTGAGGTCACTAAGAAATATGTCTGCATCTACATTACACGGATATGGGTAGATATGGTCAGAAATTCAGTTATACTTATGTGAGATATACTATCTGTTTTTTTTTGTTTTGTTTTTTTGGGTAGGGATATAAAATTTGAAGTAAAATATAATGTTTATATGAAACTGACAAGTACCAGTATATTTTCTCATGCTTGTAGTCCTGCTAGAGGTAATGGCATTGGATCCTAAGGAGAACTGCTGTGTGCAGCATAGTGTTATGGCACTGATCAGTAGTTTCCCGCAGTGGAAGAATGTACAGTAAATAAGATTTGTACAATAGAGAAACACTAACTTTTAAAGATATAGGTGCAGAATAAAGACCTAAAAGACAATGGGGCAGTCAGAACTTGTTATGGTAATGAAAAAATAATATTTTTAAGTAAATTAGTAAAATATTTGTGGGAATAGTGTTTATCTTCTTGTGTGTGTGTTAGCTTTGTTACCTGGTGAACTGTTGGAGAACAGATGAATAATATCTTAAAAAGAGTCCCTCTGAAGGTATATACACTATGCTACCATTGTGTTTCATGAATAAGGCAAAGAAAAAATGAGTGCCAATTTTCTTTAAGAAAAAGCATTCACAGTACTGGAAATTGCACTGTTTACCACAAAATGTATAAGAAAAGATAATATAGTTGTGTATGAAATAAACTGTGATGTCCCTCCTCTGGGCCAGTAATCAAGGAGCCTCAATCTTCACCACTGACACCAGTGGGGAACGTTCACTTAGAACAAAAATAGATGCACACAGTATTTTCAGATGCAGCTGTCTGCACCAAGCACAGTTTCCCTTAAGAGCACATAGGGAACACACTCCAGTTCCGGAGTTGGACTTCCTGTCCATGCCCCAAATAAGACTCTACTTTTCTGTTTGCAAAAATCAGTGCTCTGTGTCCATGTTCCAAGTAGCTGACACACACACTCTTTGAGATTTGATTTACACACACACACACACACACACACACACACACACACACACACACACACACCTATTTGGGAAAGGCTGGCAAAGATTTACCTCCTATGCTACCTCCACCCAGACTATAAGGTAGAGTCACTGCCACCAGCCAGCTACTTTAAGGCTTTTACCAGAGTACCCAATACTCTTAGTAAAATTAATACTTACACAAATGGTAGTGTTAATCAGTCAGCAAGACGTCCAGGAGAGTGATGCTACAGTGCCACTAAATAAATGCAGATATGCTCAAGGGTTAAAATAAAAGACCAGCCACAATGAAAGATTTAGATATATTTAATAATAAATAATAAAAAAGAGAATGCTGAGTATGTAGTTAAATAAAACACCAGTTTCAATTCACAAGAAATATATAAAAAAAAAAAAAAAAAGATGGAAAGACTCGGACAGATACAGAAAAACAATACTTTTAGCTAATCTCACTACATTTTCCTAACTGACTGAAGAATTACTCTTCCTTAGTTAAGCTACCTACTGCCACAGTGGTGCAGTGGTTAGCACTGCTGCCTCACAGCAAGAGGTTCTCCGGTTCGATCCTCGGCTGGGTTGCCTTCTGTGCAGAGTCTGCATGTCCTCCCTGTGGTCGCGTGGGTTTCCTCCGAGTGCTCTGGTTTCCTTCCACATCCCAAAGACATGCTGTAGGTGGATTGGACACTCTAAATTGGCCCTAAGTGTGAGTGTGCATGTGTGTGCCTTCTGTGGAAGGTTGGGCACCGGGCTGGCAACTCGACACCATAAAACTCCACTGCCAATCATGATCAGACAGGTGATCCGTTGTGGCGACCCCTAACCGGGAAAAGCCAAAAGAAGAAGAAGTTAAGCTACTTACTAAATCAAGGCAAGATGAAGTAGATGAGTGGTCTTGGCAATTCCAAAACAGTGTGTTGAGTGTCATCTATCACATCTCTCACTGGTAGCCAAATACAATTTCAGTGCTGGCTACGGAATGACATCACATCTGGTCATCTGACTCTGTGGTTACCACACTTACCCCCCCCCTGCGACTAGAAGCTGAGCCAGAATCTAGCACAGATGTGTTACAATACACACCTAAAAAGACCCCCTGACTAGAAGCTGTGCCAGAATCTAGCACAGACGTGTTACAATACACACCTAAAAAGACATATTACAGTATCTGAAGACTTTAACACAATTCCAGCCCTTTCATCCTTCCCACAGAGACTAACCAGCTATTCTGTGGCACCCCAGTGTGCAATTAGTTCACCACTAAGGGCAATGTATTTCTTTTCTGTCCAGCAGGATCCACTGTTGATACATTTTTAACGCAAGCAACTTTGCAAATGCATTTTTAACACAAGCATCTGAATAAATCAGTTTGATATTCAAATGACATAAAATTTGTTACAAAACTCCAGCTAGTTTTGCTGGCATATGTCACATGCACTGCCCTACTCTCTCTGGCATTGCTGGCACTACCTCACATCATCACATAAAGAATAAAAGTTGTTTTCTTACCTATGTGAAAAAAAAAATATATATATATGTATATATATATATATATATATATATATATATATATATATATATATATATATATATATATATATATATATATATATATATATATACACATACATATATATATATATACATACATATATATATATATATATATATATATATATATATATATATATATAAACACTGCAGTGTAATTCAATATTTGCAATCTCAAAAGTGTTTAATACAGGCAGAAGTGATCGAAAGTCATTTGATTGTTTCTGCCAGTGTTAAGTCCATGCAAGATTATGCATGGGGGGAGGGTCAGGGAATTTGCCCCTTTCCCACTGTAGAGCGATCTCAGAGTTGGTATATATAATTAATAGGAGTGAGAAGGTGCATGATTGAGAACCATGACCCCCCCCCCCCTTGCAAAAAAACACAAGTATTTTGTTTTTGGCTTTCAGTCTTTTGGAGTTGATTATTAGCCATTTGAGAGTTGCTTACTTGAATGTTTAGAAGTATATCACATACACATATATATGTATATATTAGAGAGAGAAACGTGTGTGTGTGTGTGTGTGTGTGTGTGTGTGTATTTATTTATTTTATTTCCATATGTAGACCAGAATTGTCCAACTTAGATTACAAAGCCCCCTTTCAGTGGAGACCCATGAAGGAGGTATTCAGTATCAATGCACTGTGCATTCTGCATTTTTCAGTCGTAATAACAGATTGTTGAAATAATGCATTACATATAATACATTACATAACAGATGGTACAAAGATGATACTGAATTAAGAACAGAAAATATGTATGTTATGCTAGGCAAAGGTATCTAATTATAATTACAAAATGCATAATACATACATGAGCACAAGATGATGAGCATTTTGTAACAGAGAGAGAGAAGAGAGAAAGATTGTTTACCTAAGATATTTTATGGTAATGGAGAGCGGGATCAGTATATTAGGGAAATAATGGAGTAATTTAAAGTAGTGGAGAGGTGATTGAATTTTAGAATAGTAAGATGTTGGGAGTGTTCAGATGTAATACAAATTTCCTTTGAGTAACATTCCAGTGTCTTGCAATGGAAAGTAGGAACATGCTGCAGCTGTGGTGATTTAAGAATTTTATTATGATAGCTCAGTGTTATTTCAAAAATCTAAGAAGCCTTTTTGGATTATATATTTACACAGTCTTTTAAAGTGGTGCATTTGTCTATTTTGCTCACTGTATTGTGTAGCCTGATTTAGTAATAAGGTATTCTGGATTTTTAACCATCCTAGTTTTAGTTCCTAAATCTCTCCTTCCCCTCAAGTTTCTATCTAGTATTTTACTACCTCCACATCTCTCTAAGTCATATGACCAACTCAACTAATGTTTATATTTAGATGTTTTATTGTTTTGAATTTAATTTTCTTGTATCTAAATGTCATTGTTATACTTCTTTAATTGTTGGGCCTCTACTGAAAAAGGACATGTATCCAGTTAGATTAGCCCGGTCAACAAATGTAAAATAAAAATAAAATAAAAATATAGTATGAGGCAGTTGTGTTCTGTGTGGAATGTTTGATGTGAATATGATATATGTCTAGTTTGTTTTTTGTGTCTTAATATTGGTTAGGGTTCTGGAGGCATAACAGTGATGGCAAAAGTAATGTTCATGTAGTAGCAGTGATAGTACTGATATATATGCCTTAGGTTGGTATAATGTGCCTAAGTTCTGGCTTGTTTTTAGTTGTGACATAGTATATATTTCAAATTTTCCATTATCAGCTCCTACACCTCATCGTTTGGTTTGAGTCAGTAGTTCTGTGGGTGTATAGTTCACAGTTGTTAATTAGAAATCCTGGTTGTGTGCTGAGGGGATTACTGTTAGTAAAGAACTGCTTCAGTTTTTACATGTAGAAGTAGGTGAGAGTTTTCACTGTATTAAAGGATTATCAAGTGTTTTGTTTGCGTTCTTGTAGAGGTTGAGATTAACTTGCAGATCAGAGTAGAGTAGGGTTACTGTCCCACTTTGCGAGGGACAGTCCATCTTTGGGCAGTTGTGTCCTGACAAAAAAATATTAAAAATGGCAAATGTCCTGAGATTGTAGGACACAATTATATATTTTATGTAATAGTTGCATAAAACAGTTATTCTGTATCTAAAATACCTAAATGTTACAAGAAACAGAATAAGCAACTAAAATGTTACAGGAATAAGCTTTTATTTCGACAAAAAAGTTAAGTTCTATCCTTTGTAATGACCGTGGGTATATGTCGGCCTGTAAAAATCTGATGTGTTTCCCGAAAATGTCCCACTTTGGCCATTTGAAAAGGTGGCAGCCCTAGAGTAGAGTCATTGTCATACTCTACTGGTATGACATTTGTTATTAATTTATATGCCACTGATGAAGATATTAAATAGTGGATGCTATAGGATGGATCCTCAGAGAATAGCTACTGTAACTAACTTGTTGGCCAAGTGTTTTGCCATCTATCTGTGTCCTTTGACATAGGTAACTTTAAACCAGTTGTTTGTATTTTTACTAACATCTACCTTTTCTAGTCCTCCTGTAGTAGAAGGGATGCGACCATTTCTGTCTCCAGATATGAAGCAAGGCCAGACAGCAGATATCTCCTTGTATGAATAGAGTCCCTCTATTTGTACAAGGAGATATCTGCTGTTTGGCTTTGCTTCATATCTGGAGACAGAAATGGACAATACGGCAGTAAATCCCTAGTGCTGGTGTGATGAACTGGATAGACCTATGTTCTCCCAAATGACAAGAATTTCTAAAGACTGGAGGTCTAGAAGAGCTAAGAAGTCGTACACAAGGTCAGACATAAGCTCGGAGATGGCAGCACCTGTCAGCCAATCATGCAGATAGGGGAACACTAGATAGGTTGCAGGTATGCAGCTGTCACCTTGCTGATTCTGGTGAACATTCACAGTGTAGAGGGACTTACTTTGAGAAGTCCACAGGGTTGGCCGTGGTGGTGCAGCAGTTAGCGACACCTCACAGCAAGAGGTCCTTTGGTTCGATTCTTGGTTGGAGTGCTTTCTGTGCGGACTCTGCTTGTCCTCCCTGCCATTGTGTGAGTTTTAAAGACATGCAGATAGGTGCATGCGCCTTCTGTGAAGGTTGGGCATTGGGCTGGCAACTCAACACTGTAAAAACTCCATTGCCAATCAGTCTGCGGATCAGTGATCCGCTGTGGTGATCCCTAATGGGAGAAGCCGAAAGCCATTGCGTTTTCTTTGAGAAGTCCAGCCTAGGGTTTCTGGAAGAGTCTTTGCAGTTTAAAATTAACCCTTATATCTGATGTTGTAATTTTAATTCATTCCTCACTTGATGGGTCTCTGAGCTATCTCGACCTCTTCTTCCAGATCCTCGGATTGAAACTCTTGAGCTCCTTCCTTCACCCATAATTCCCCGTCAGCCTAACATACTTCAGACGTTGTTTGCCGCCATATTGCTACAGACATGAATCCTCTTGCTCTTGAGCTATTGCTGATTTTTTTCCAGGTTAGAACAGTGAAGTTTTCAATTTTTTCCTTCAATAGGCTATCTGCTGGATTTCTGTCACCTTCCTCCCTTCATCCATTAAATCACTTTCTTTAGTGGAGTCCTTTTTTCCCCCCTCTTCTCCGACTTTTACCAAGACCTTAGTATTTCTTCCAGTACCGTTGCTGGTACTTTGACTTTCCCTCTCTCTGTCCTTTTCCTACTACTTTTTAGGGTATTCTTGACTACCATTGTTGCTGGTCTTTCTTGCCTCCCCCAGAAAAGTGTGTTTTACATAATTTCTTTTTCTATACTTGTAGTTATTTCTTTTGAGCCTTTCCTTTTTTATGTATTCGCTAGCATGGCTGATAAACCAAATGGCTTCAAAAAATGCATCTATTGTAGGCACAAATTACCTAATTTGGATGCTTACAGGGAATGCATATGTTGTTTGGGAGCTGCCCATTTAGATGCAGATCGTTTGACTTGTGCCAGAATCAGTTCCTGGACACACACGGATAGATGCAGGAAACTTGTGTTGAAGGGTCTTCTTCCTTCTCCACCTCCTCTTTCCTCTACTCCAGCTGGGGCTCAAACTACCTCATAAAATCTGAGAAAGGAAAGTCTGACTCAGCTGCCAAGGACAAAGTGTCTAGAAAGAGATCTCCAGATCCTACAATGTCTTCAGCTCCTTCCTCAAAGCTACCTCCAAAGATGTCAAGGAAGTCAGCTCAGATGACTTCGGATCCTACTGCTCCAAAACCAAAATCACCTTGGATCCAATCATCTCTTCATTTACCAGATCCACTACCTTCTCCATTTCTGTAGGCGGCTCCTTGCAAGCACTCAAGGCCACCATCCACTAGCTCCTTTGTCAGGCCTTCCAGGGTTTTGTTTCCCGAGGCTGAAGTGATTAGGATGATGAGGAAATTCCTCAGACCCCAGATCCAGATAGAGTAATTTTGTCTCCTTTTCCCAGCAGATCCGTGGGCCTGCCCATGACTTCCTCTTTTAGTTTCTCCTTCTCTGATCTGGCCGGCTGTTTTGCAGCCCTCAGATTTGAGATCCTTGGGGGTGTCCTCATTGGATCAAAAGACGATTCATTCTTCAGCTCCATTCACTTACTTGAGCCACCCATCTCTGAATCTTTTGGGACCAACGCATCAGTGCTGGATCTGGAGTAGGAGAGTTGACTCTGAAGTTGACGGGGCTGTCCCTGCCTCTTAGAACTTTGGCTCTGGGCAGCTCTGGTATGACTCCATGTTAGGATAGAGTGCTTACAGTGTTTCAGGGGTCAGCGATACAGGAAAATTTTGCTTCCACTACCTTTGGCTTCGGTCTTCCTTAGGCACTGTGCCTTTGAGGTTATGGAGAGGGCTTTCTCTTTACCCAGAGAAAGGACATCCTTAACCCCTCGGATCATATCACTCTACCATCTTTGGGTCTTTGTTCTGAGCCTTGATTTTCTATTACACTGGAACAGCCAACTCATTCAAGTCTCCAGTTAGTACCCCAGGACTTCTCTAACACTACTGATACTTCAACAGACCATTCCACTGATGAGGTCCCTCTGAAGAGAATGTGTAAAAGGAGACACTTAGATTCCTCTCACGACTCTCTCACTGAGGAGACTATAATTTTGATTTAGAGGAAGGGTCCCCAGACCTCTACATGAAGACATCTTCTTTGGAGACTTTGTTGAACTCCTAAAGCAAAAAGGTGGTTGCTCTTCTGATACCCCTTCCCAAGAGGAGTTGCTGTTCCTCGAGGCTTTCAGATCTGGCCTGGCTAGTCTTGGGTGACCCCCCCCCCCCTCAGCTGATAAACTTACAGAACTCATATTTTGCCAGGCATGGAAGGGAACCGGGTACTGTGGAGCCCATCCCTATAAATCCAGATAAATTTCTAGTCCCTCCAAAGGACACAACACACTGGAGCGAAGGGGTCCCAGTTGATGCTATGTTTGTGACAGCAGCCACTAAGAAAGAGATTGCAGAGAAAAGCCCTTCTCACCACCCCCTAACAGGGAATCTAAGGCCTTGGACAGATTTGGTAAGCACGTTTTTGCTTCAGCAACCTTTGGTCTATGATTGTTGAATTACTTGGCCCATTCCACAAGACTGCAAAGAGATTTGACTAAGGAGCTCTCCAAATCTTTTTCTGGGTCCAGTTGTGCAGAGGACCAGAACAGTCTTTTTGCATCTGCCCACCCTTCAGTCTGTAACTTAACGCATCCAAGAGGTTGATTTCCCATACAGCAGAAGGTATCTCACGGGTGACTGGTTCCGGCATAACCATCAGGAGACATGTCTTAATGTGTCTATACAAATTTGTGGAGCCCTTTGAGTCTTCATTTGTCAATGCTCTGTTTGATGGATCTTCCTTATTTGGCCCAAAAGTAAAACGCTCTGCAGATGTGAGCAAGAAGGAAACAACTTGTCTGCCGTTGGAATATGTTTTTCTATCCCCTAGAAGAACTTTTCCCAGAATCAATGAAGACATAAAAAGATGTGGTTCCGCAAATCCCAGGATCCTTTTCAAAACACAAGAAGAGATTGTTCTCCCAGAGTCAGAAGGGGGAGAGCTCTTAATGGAAGATCTTTCCCATGGCAGAGGTGGCCCGCAGAACCAGGATAAACTCTACTAGTGCTCCTGAAAAGTGGCCTGACTGTTGCCCTCTGGAGACGGTTGGTGATATCTGTCTCTGTACCACAAAGCCTGGGCATCTGTCAAATATTCCTGGGTGCAGAGAATATTTATTTTTATTTTATTTTACATTTGTTAACTGGGAAAGTCCGACTGGATACATATCCATTTTCAGCGGAGGCCCGGGGAGAAAAGCTCCATGTTTAAAATAAAATTTAGTCACACTTAAAATGCAGGTTACAGAGATATTTAGAAAATTAACAAAAATCAAAGATAAATTCAAATTAGGTTATATAACAAAGACAAAGTTCAAATTAAGGTTACATTTAGATAGGAGAAAGACAAAAACATTGTTGGTGATGGAATAATTATACAGTGGAAAACAAACATTATGAGAAGTGTGCATATAAGAAAGAGGATTTTCATTTAGAAAGAAAGGATGAATGAATAAGAGAAGGTAGGTTAGGTAAGAAGCAGATTAGATAGCATGGGCTGAATAGTAGGTTATATTCCAGATATACAACTGCCTTATGTACACAGACCACCCTCTCCTCCTCCCAACAAGCTCAAATATATGTGAGAGATGCAACTATATAGCCAAACTAGAGGCTGAGCTCTCTCAACCCAGTACTGGCGCAGTCCGTCAGGAGGAGAAGGTAACCACACACACCACAAATCCAGTCTCACATAGACCTATCGCAACAACAAACCAAACACATAAACACACAAAAACATACTCGGAGGCTCTAAATAAAAATCTGCCCAAGCAGCAGAGACCTCCAAAGCAGACATCCAAGCAACCGCTACTCCACAACAATACCCACATATCACATAGTTCACAAAGTCAGTGTGCCACACAGTCACAGCCCTTAAGGCTAAACAACACACCTAATACACTTGTAATAGGTGACTCTATTGTCAGACACACTGACGTCCCACTCACCAGGCTGAACAAGGAGAAGGTCACTGTAAGCTGCCTGTCTGGTGCCAGGATCCGCCATATAACACAAGCACTCAGGTCACTCCAAAGCAAGTACAAATTGTACAGCATTGTCCATGCTGGTGTGAATGACCTGAGATGTACCTCCCTGGACTACATGAAAAGAGACATAGAGGAGCTGTCTGATCATGTAGCCCAGGCCGGTATGACCCTGACCTTGAGTAGCATCTTACCCTCACCATGAATGATGCCACAGTATAAAGACAAAATTATCAATTTTAACAATTGGCTAAAGTATTGGTGTCATTCAAAGGGGATCCAGTGTCTGTCAGCCTGGGATGACATGCTCGATAAGCCACGTTGCTTCGCTAGGGATGGCTTGCACCTGTCACCCCTGGGCTTTCGAATACTGGCTAAGGCTCTTGCCACCCCCATAGTGCCTTTTTTAGGCAAGGCTCAAAAGACAAACCCACCTCCATAGACAACACAAGGAAAAAGAAACTAAACCTCAAGATGCGTGTACTCGAGGCTCTCCTCAGTATGGAGAATATCAGTATCTGTGCAGTAACATAAACCTGGTTCAAGGCTCCCGAAAGCACCCCAGCACTACCAGGTTATACCTTATACCATGCTTTTCAACCACAAAACGAGGGGGAGTATGCATATTCATCAAAGATACCCACACCTCCAGGTTAGTGGCACTGCACGAAGCATCGGAGACGATCCATGTGCAACTAACAGTGAGCAAAACTGCCTTTCAGTTTGTAGCCTGTTACAGACCACCCTCCCAAACTCAGTAACTCCACTCGGCTTTCCTGAGAACACTGGAGAATATGAAGGTCTCTCCAAACACCATTATATTGGGTGACTTCAACTACCCAAACATAGACTGGGAGCACTACTCAAGCCCCAACACCCTCGCCCAACAGTTCCTAGAATTTATAAACTCAAATGCTATGGAACAACTGGTCACCACTCCCACAAGAGGGGAAAACATATTGGACCTGATCATCAACAACATGGGGACTCTATGTTCCATACCAGAGGTATACCCCTCATTGGTATGATCTGACCATAAATTAATCTCACTGGACATCCATATCCCATCCCCACCCCCAGCCAAGGAAACCACGGTGAAGAACTTCTCAAAAGCAAACTTCACACTTCTCAAAACCGAGGTGGAATCCTTCAAAGCCCCCGGGCCAGTGGAAATTACGGCCCAAATCGCAGAATCCTTTACAAACGCATTCTATGGACACCTACAGGAATGCATGGATCATGCTATCCCAAATAAAACCAAGACTCACTCCTCCAAAGGCAGGAGACCTGTCTGGTGGACCCCAGCCATAAATAAGCTATACAACAGAAGGAGGAAGCTACTACATGATAGAGCAAAATCCCAAAAAGGGAAGGCATCTCTGATCAGTACCAGCAAGAAACTATGATCCCTCATAAAATCATCTAAGGCCAGCTTCGAAAGAAAAATTGCACAAGACGCTAAAGATAATCACAAGGCCTTCTTTAGTTATGTCAGGAACCTGGGTGGCAACTCCCAGATATGCTCTGAGTTAGTGCAAAATTATCAAAAATACACTGAGCCCACAGACATTGCCAACATCCTGGCAGACCGGTTCAGTGCAAACCCCCCCCCTTCCCCCCTAAAAGAACAAATTTCTCTTCCAACAGAGTGTAGCCTCCCTGACATCACATATGCACAGGTGAGAGCTGCCCTCTCCAAAGCAAAAAACACAGCATCATTGGGGCCGGACGGTGTCCCGGGCTGCGTCTTACATGAGCTCCAAGAAGAACTGAACCCTCACATAAAGTCACTGTTCAATCTCAACCTTACTACAGGATATGTACCCAAGGAATGGAGTACAGCAACAGTGGTCCCACTCTACAAAGGTGGTGCCACAACAGACCCCGGAAACTATCGCCCTATAAGCCTGACTAGCCTGGTCTGCAAAGCTATGGAGTGTATCATCATGGAACTCATAAACAAAGACATTGGGAACCTCAAAACACTGGATCATACCCAATTCAGCTTTGTTAAGGGCAGATCCTGCCTCTTGAACCTGGTTGACGACTTTGAAACAGTCACCAAGGCCATAGATGAAGGGAAGGTAGTCCACACAGCCTACCTGGACCTCGCAAAAGCCTTCGACACAATACTCCAGTTGGGCATCATAAATAAGCTCACCAGCTTAAATATCAACCCCTATGTCACAAGATGGGTTGCAAACTGGCTCAGGGATAGAACCCACATGGTCAGAATTGCAGGTGCCATGTCAGACTCTAAACCAGTTGCAAGTGGTGTCCCACAAGGCTCAGTCCTGGGACCTCTCTTGTTCGGTATATATTTCTCTGAGGTACAGGCTAACATGGGAGGACTCTGGCTGACCTAGTTCACAGATGACTGCAAACTGGGTGCCATAATCGACTCGCTTACTGACACAAGCATCCTCCAAAAGGGTCTCACAGAGACGGATAACTGGTGACAGAGCCATGGCCTAAAGCTAAATGCCAAAAAGTGCATAGTCATCCCCTTTGGGAAAAACAAAGTGCCCACAAATTTCCGCATAGGTGGTGATCCATTAAGTACGGAAGAAGTAATTAGGGATTTGGGGACCCAAGTAGATGGCAATCTCTCCTTTGACAATCATGTTGCCAAAGTGGATAGAAAGACCTTCTATATAGCCCACCTTATCACGAAAGGGTTCAGATCTAGATCAAGAGAGGTCTTTGTGCCCTTTACTCATCACTCATCAGGCCCATAATTGAATACAATGCCCCATTCGGGATGTACCTTACCCGACGCCTGCAGCAAATGGAAAGACCCCAAAAGTACCTCACCAAGAGGATCAAGGGACTCAAACAGATGCCCTACGCAGTTAGGATAAAGAAACTCTAGCTCTACTCAGCTGCTTACCGCCTACTCAGAGGCAATCTGTGCCTGATGTATAAACCCATGTCCAACCCAGAATTAATGGACATGCTCCACCTCAGGAAATCCAAATCCCTTAGAGCTACACGCTCCAGGGACTTAAACCTCAGCACAGAAATAAATAGGACATGCTGGAGGGAACAAAATCCCAGTCCATGTTAGGCAGAGCCCCTCAATGACCCTCTTCAAGAGAAATCTTGACAAGTGGATGGAAGATCGTAGGTTTACCCCTGGGATCTCTTCTGTGTCCTTACTAGACAGAGGCACAGTAAACTAACCTTAAAAGGGCTATCTTCTGTGACCTACTATACAGAGGCACAGGCAACTAATCTAAAAGGGTGGCGAAAGCCAAACACACTCTAGCTAGGCTTATAAATGCCTTAGGGCAGATAGCCTAGTATCAACCTATGAACCTAAGATATTGGAAATTAGAGACATATAAAGAATTAAAAAATATCTAGAATGAGGGTGTGGGAAGAAAATAAGGGTCCTCACATTTGAGAGCTAAGTTTGGTTTAATAGTTTCTTGGTATATTTTGGGTTAGTCTGGGTTTAGATATGTGCATGACCATTTTTTGTCTTACCTCATTCTGATTATTATATGGGTTAGTCAGGGTTTAGACATGGACATAGCCAGTCACTGTGCATGTGTGTCTTTAGAGATATTTTGAATTGAGGCAAGGAGCATGTGGTGGTTAGTTCAGCAGGAAGTGAGTTCCATTTTTTTCCAGCAGAGTTGGAGAATAAGGAATCTTTGGCTGGGTTGTAGGCTTTGGTCGTTTGTACTAGCATTCTGCTGGATGAGCGGAGGGATGCTAGGTTGCTTATAGGGGGTAATAATAGTAGACAGACTAGGGGTACTGGTAGGGTGGTAGAGGATTTTATGAATGACTACGAGTTGGTTATAGTATATTTGATTGGGTAGTTCTAGTCAGCCTAATTTGTGAAGATTATGACAGTGGTGGGTTCTGTATGCTAAGCCTGTGGCAAATCTTGCTATATTGTTATAGCAGCTAGTGATTTTGTTGAGGTTTGATTTAGATAGATTAGTGAGGATGGGTGATGCATAGAAAAGGGATGACAGAAGATGTGTGCAAATTATGGCTGTTCTGGCAGTTGGGGTTAGAAATTTCTTAATCCTATACATGGAGCCTATTTTTTTGTTTACTGTTTTTATGGTTTTGTCTATATGAGCATTGTAGTTTAGATTGTTATCAATGATTATACCTAGTAGTTTAGTGCAAGGTTCAGGAGAGATTATGGTGCCATTTTTTGAAGAGACTGTAAATATTGGTGATGTTAGCGTATGGGTGGGGGAGAAAAGTATTAGTTTGGTTTTGTTTGGGTTCAGTAAGAGATGGCGATTATTAAGCCAGTTCTCTACTTTGTTGAAGGTGGTTTGGGATAGGGATTGTAATTCTGTGGGAGTTGCGGTAGTGCGGATTAGCGTAGAGTCATCTGCGTACTGTATAGAAGTTGCGTGTGGGATAACTTTGGGCAGGTCATTGATAAATATAGAGAAAAGGAGGGGACCCAGAATAGAACCTTGGGGTACTCCAAGGGTGACAGGTAAAAGGGGGGATAGATGATCTTTCCAAAAGACAGCTTGTTGTCTACCGTGCAGGTAAGAATGGAACCAGTTGATTACTGGTTTATCTATGGACAGAGATTTGAGAGAGTCTAAGAGTAGGTTGTGATTTACCAAATCGAATGCTTTTGACAAATCGAGGAAGAGGGCAGAGGAAAGCAGGTTTTGATTACGGTTGTGATTTATTGTGTGAGAGAAGGGCAGTGGTTGTACTGTGGACTGGTCTGAAACCATTCTGGGATGAGGCTAGGAGAGAATTGTGAGTAAGGTGGGCTAAAAGTTGCTTCTGTATGCATTTCTCTATTATTTTGACTAAGGGAAGATAGTATGGGCGATAGGTTTGTAATTAGAAAGTTCAGAGGAGTTTCCTCCTTTATGAAGTGGTATAATATGAGCGATTTTCCAAGTGGAGGGGTTGTAGGATTCCGGGATAGTACGATTGATTAAGATGGAGATAGGATAAGCTATTACATCAGCAGCCTTTTGTAGAAACTCTGCAGGAAGTAGATCTGCTGACAGGGGGGTAGATTTTAATTTCTTAAGTAAGGATTTGATATAGTCTGTGGGGATAGGCTCATACTTTAAGGGGGGGGGGTTCACCTGATTAGGTGAGATTGGAGTAGAGCAGGAGGGAGATAGATTATTCGGTAGTGATTTGACGGTTTCAGTGAAGAAAGTGTTAAAGGTATTTGCAACAGATTCAGGGAGTGGGTGTAAGGTAGCTGAGATGGTGGGGGTAGAAGATTTACCTGGGTGGAGCAGCTTATTCAGACCTGACCAGAATTTTTGAGGTTGATTTTGGTGCTTTTGCTGTAAATTGAAAGTAGTTTTGCTTGTCTAACACAATAGATCTTTTTGCTTTGTTTCTTATTTGTTTGAATGTTATGTGGGCTTGTGGGAATTTGGTGGTTCTCCATGAGGCCCATGCTGTATTTCTAGCAGTAAGTTTTTGTTTAGTAGTATTGGTTAGCCATGGAGCAATTTTGCTTTTGGTTCTGATTCTACGTGTGGGAGCATAACTGTCTAAGATGGCCAGGAACCTGGTGTTGAATTACGGAACTGCTTGGTCAAGGGAAGTATTTTAAGATTGGCCCATCTGCATGAGCTTAGAGCAACTAGGAAACTGTTTAGGATAAAGTTCTTTGTATACCTAAGAGTTTTAAAGGTGGTTTGGTGGGGCATGTCATCTCTTTTCCTGATTATGTAGGTTAGGAGGTGGTCGCTCATGTCTTCAGGTAGGTTTATTTATTTATTAAGATCCAGTCTATGATGCTTTCCTTTTTGCTGGGCTTGTTGATTCTGGTGGGGGTAGTAATTGTTTGGGAGAAACCATGTAAGTTAATGTGGGTAGTGGGGAACTTTGCTGAACAAGTTGTCCAGTTGATGTTGAAGTCCTCAAGAATGATTGTTTCTTGGGGTTGGGAGGAGGATAACCAATTGAGGATGCTTTGTAAGGTGTTTATGTTATTGCCTGCGGGAATATAACTACACACTATGTTTATAGATTTGTTATCATTAAGTTGGATTCTTGAGAGAATTGTCTCGGTGTTGGTGGTTATTAGGTCTTGTGGGATGCTAATTGTGGATAACTCGAGAGAGGATTTGTATAGAATGGCTACTCCACCTCCTTTTCGATCTAGTCTAATAATATTGTAGCCAGGGGGGTAATATTTCATTGTCCGGGATAGTGGGTTTGAGCCAGGTTTCTGTAAGACGGAATACATCAGGGGAGTGCATGTCTAGGAGTGCATGCAGGTTGTGGAGTTTATTATTTATACTTCTGATATTTAGGTGACAGACTAGAAATGCTTTGGGGGCATTATGTGAACTTCTTATGTTGGTAGGAATTCTAATTTTGGTGTTAGTGGTAGCTGGTGAGGTTGGGCTAGGGTTAGGATGGATGTCGCCATAAGCTATGAGGTTAGGTAATAAACTCCTTATGAGTTTGGTGAACTTTAGTAGGAGATGGTAATAGTTCTTAGTCCTTGGGGTTAAGTATGTAGGTAGTATGGGATGGAGAGGTTTTGGAGTATCGTAGTAGGTGAGGAGGTGGGGTAGTATTGATGGGGGGGTGTTTGGATGAAAATGGTAGTAACTGATGTTGGAAGCTGAGAGTTAGGCAGGTAGTGGAATTAATAGGCGGTGAGAATATAAAGTGTTATAAGTGGGGGTGTGAGGTAGAACAATGGTTTTAGTTTTGGAGATGATGAGGGAGTTAGTGTATACATAGTGGCTAGGGTGCTAGATAAGTTAAGAGAATATGGGTGTGGTGATAGAGAAGATTGAAAGAATGAGAATTGGAAATATGGGGATGGGTGATTAGAAGGATGGGATTGTGATAGGCTGAAAGTGGTTAGTGGGAATGGCCAATTAAGTAAGGGTGTGGTTTGGGAAGTATAAGTGCAGGACTACTGAGGGTGAGTGGAAATTGGGAGCAGGGTAGGGGAGTGGAGTGTGCCTGCAGGGCGAATGGAGCTGGAAGAGCCAGAGAAGGACAAAGTGCAGGGAAAACAATCAGTGGAGTTCTGATTGTTAGGGTAAGTTTTAAAAGGAGACAGTGAAATTGAGCAGTTGAAAAATATATGGAAGAAGTAGGATAAAAGTGGGTCTATCAGATAGCTAGTTATAGTGTATAAAGGTTGTTTGATAGAAATTTGTACAATGGAGATAGAGTATGCAAGGGGAAGAGTCCTGGGAGGGGCGTGCCACCTAGTGGGCAAAGGTTGTACTGCAACCAAGGCTAGTCCAGGTCTTGCAGCTCTAATGACACAGGAGAAGTTAAGGAGGCTATAAGAGTGGATACTCTCTAGGTAGGAAGAGGGGAAGGGTTTGGCTTCTGGCTGTCCTGGCTATGGAGTTTACAGTAAGCACCTGGGGTGGAAACAATTGTATATTTAGATAACAGTCAGTATAAGACGTACTTTCTTGTATCCTTTAGGGGAAAGATGCCCAAAGAGATTTGTCTATGTTCCTTAACTTGGGGAAGAGGCAGCAGTCCTGGACAGTGTAATTAACCCAAGACCTATTACAGGTCAGGCAGTTGTAGAGCTGGGGTACACAAAGGGAGAAGAAATAGTAGTGATGTAAGCAGTAGGACTAACGCACACTATAAGCAATTTACTAGTAAAGACAGCACATTTGAAAATCACATTAGGCAGGAAAGCACAGGTTATTATACTAAATATGCTTTTTAGGTTAGCACAAGCATATGCAAGGTAGATGCAGTTTCTAGTGAGACTTTAAATACAGTAAATTCTAACTTTCAGCTTATCAGTTACTCTTAGGTCCATTAAAGTAGAATAGTAGAAGAGTACATTTAATGACCAATGGTCTAACATTCAGCTTAACAACAACTCTAAAAGACTGCTAAAAATAAAGCCGTTGGAGAATACACTAAGCGACCAAAAAAATCTAGCATTCAGTGTAACAACAACTCTACACATCCGCTAAATTAGAGCATTAGAAAATATACATTGTGACCATTTGTCGCATGGTGCGGATTACAGAAGCCTAGAATTGAGAGAGGGATGTTTGAAACTTGAATGCGTGTTAATTGTAACCATCTTAAATTCTCTTATTCATTAAGTACTGCTGGAGCTTTGCTTGATAAGGGAAGAACCCCTGTGTACTTATAACTGTTAAGGCCAGTAAAGCATGAATGCAAAACACAAAAGTTCAGAGTTCTAGCCATATGAGTAAATGCAGATATAACGCTCCGTTTTATCGTACTCAGTTGTAGACTGGACTACAGAGCTGCTCTCTAACATGGTGTAATCATGTTACAGTAAGTACCGCTACCTTTTAGAGAGTGAATCAAGAGGTTATATCATACCATTTTCCCAAATTCCCTCAGCAAGAATGAAGACTGTCCCCAATGATCCACCCAGTTAAAGGGAGTTGGCAGCATTAGAAATAGAAAAGCTGCTCAGAAAGAGTCATCCAGGAGGTCCCCACATACCAGATAGGATCCAGAATATGCTCAAGATTCTTCTTAATCCCCAAGAAGAGAAGGGACGTGAGATCCATCCTGGATCTCAGCAGACTAAACCAATATGTGAAATATTCAAGGTTCCAGATGGTAACATTTCAGTCCACTTTGCCCCTACTGTAAAAGGATGACAGGATGTGCTCAGTAGATCTTCCGAATGCGTTCCATCACATCAGAATGAACAGGCTCACCAGGAGATATCTGCTGTCCAGTCTGGAAGCCAGACATTACCAGTTCAGAGCACTGGCCCTGACCACAGCCCCCAGGGTGTTGACCAAATGCATGGTGGTGATACCAGGTCACCTAAGACTGCTGGTATTCAGAGTGTTTCTGTACCCAGATGACTGGCCCCTAACTGCCCCATCCAGGCATCTACTTGTACAGCTAAGGAACTACGTACTCCAATTGTGTCTTCATTTAGGTATCACAGTCAGTTACAGCAAGTCTCAACTCATACCCATGCAGAGTCTGGAGTTCACAGGTGGTGGTCTAAAAACATTCACACAGTCTCTCTCCCACCTACTCAAATTCAGACACACTGATCCATGTCAGAAAAGTGATCTCTCACATGTATCTACCAGCACGACTAATCTTACAAGCCTTTTCTGGTTCATGGCAGCACCTATCACCCTAGTTCCTTTAGCAAGGTTTCACGGGCAGATTCTGGAGTGGACTCTATCGCTACAGTGGTCTATTCCTCAGCAGCCTTTGTCTGCCCCTGTCAAGATCACTCAATCTTGCATGCAGCAAAATGTAGAAGATTTAGGATTTTTTTGCTTGGAAATGTTTACATTTCCATTTATGTTTTTTATACCCCAAGTAGACAGCAAATGCTGGAGGTGCTATGGGGAAGAAAGAGGTAATTGGGAACATATTTTCTGGGAGTGTAATGAATTGGCAGACTGTAAAAATTCCCTGTAGACAACTCGATCAGAGATACTGGGTGAGCAAATTGGTGTAACTACACAAATGATTTGTTTGAGCTATGATACAGAATCGGAATTACCTAGACATAGTAAAGACATGCTGAGTCTAATTTTGGTGGCTTCCCAAAAAACAATTACTAGAAAATGGAAATCAAAGTCTAAACCAACTGTACTAGAAGGAGCGAATATGGTAACAAAGATAAAACAACTGGAATTGAGATCTTTAGAACAGGGTTGGAGCAAATTACATAGGAAAAGATAGGAGCTGTGGGAGCAAACGCATACAGGGAAGGAATGAGGTTTAAAAGAAGTCAGGATTTGAATGACCTATGTAATGTTTGACTGACAGTGACTGGGTAGATAAGTGATGTCTGCAACTAGAATTTTATCAGTATGGTTTGTGATGTAAAATGCTTGCAGCTAAGATAACGTTGAAATATTTTGTTTTCATTTATATAAATGTATGATTCTCTGTCATAATTGATAATTTAATAAAGATGTTTCTTGTTTTTAGAAAAAAAAAAGTACTTTGACCTGCAGTGGCAGCATATCCCATTGGCTAAGAATACAATTTGTTAGGAACCCGAAAAAAAAAAAGTCACTCAGTCTTGCAAAAAATATCTTCTTTGGTGGCTTCACTCGAACAAAGTTTCTCAAGGCCATCCATTTGTTCTTCCCCTTCCCATGGCCACGGTGACCATGGATGCCTCCCAACTGGGATGTGGCAGACACTACTTTGGCTATATCAGGGTAATCCTATGGCTAGGCTTGTAAAGGGCCCAAGGCCATTAGCCTAGTACAAACCTATGAACCTATGGCCCAAGGTACATGGTCCCCAGAAGAGGCCAAGACACATATCATTCTGGAAATGAGAGCAGTCCTCCAAGTGTTGCAGGCCTTTTAAGACGCTCTCCCATCCAGGACGATTGGTATTTAAACAGACAATATGTCTGTAGTCTTTGTCCTCAGCAGACAGGGAGGAACCAGATCTTACCCGTTGTGTCGAGACGCAATAAGACTGTACCAGTGAGTGATCACTTGCAGCTACTTTCTCATAGCAATGCACATTCCAACAAAAGCCAACATGATTGCAGTCAAACTAAGTAGGTCCATTCTGTTGCCTCATGAGTGGTGTCTGAATGACAGGGTGGTAGAGAGCATTTTCCATCGATGGAGCCAGCTGTGCTGCATCCTTTTCACCTCTCCCCTGAACAACAAGTACAGCAGGTCTTTGCCCTGATCCCTCCAAAGGGGGATTCACCAAGAGATGCTTAAGTCCACGATTGGCCCTCCGGTCTTCTCTAGGTTTACCACCCAATTTCCTTGCATTCCCATATTTCTGCAGAAAGCATACTGGTTGAAGAGCACAGTTCTCCTCATTGCACCCTTTTGGCCCATCATATATGGTTCCCCCTTCATCTGACCTCATCTTCTACATCTGCCCTGGATACTAGATCCGAATCCAGACCTCGGCTCTCACCCATCAGGTATTACTCATCCAGACTTAACAGGCCTCAAACTATAACCCCATGATTTCTCCAGTTCTACTGATTGCTAGACAGCCCAAGCTCTCTTCTCTGGTCTGTCATAGTTTGTTACCCTCTCGAAAAACTTCTACTGGAAAGATTTACAAAAGCAAATGTAATAGCTTTGAGTTCTGGACCATTAAGAGGGATCTGGACCCCTTTTTTGCCCCATACCAACTATACTTGATTTTTAGCTTCAATTTTCAATGAAAGGGCTAGCTTTTCTACTGTTAAGGTCCAGTTGGCTGCCATTTCAAACTTCCATCTGGGTGAAATTAATTCTTCCTTAGCTTCTTCTAAATTATTCAAAGCCTTTCTCAAAGGAACTGTTTTACTTAGGCCTCCACTAAAGGATCCTACTTCTCTATGGAATTTAACTATTTTGCTTCAAGCTCTGACCCAAGACCCCTTTGAACCGGGACTATATCAGAAGATCAAAGTTTCAAAACTTCAAATCTGATATGGTCGCCACCATATGATCGAAATCTTGAAACTTCGAATCTTTTAACTGAGATCTCCGTACAGCGCAGAAAGGGAAGATATCCCTTTTCTGTACTGTAGTGCAATCTCGGAGTTGGTATATTTAAGTGGCTGGGGGGGTGCAGGCGGGCTTGCCCCCCCCCTGCTTAGAGCATTTAAATGGTTTATTTGTGTAGGTTTTTGTGTTTTTATTACATTTTCAGAGTTTCAAGACTTCAATCATATGGTGTCGACCATATCAGATTCGAAGTTTTGAAACTTCGATCATGTAATATAGACCCTCTGAACCCTCAGCCACGTCAGACTTCAAGTTTTTGTCCTGGAAAAACATTTTTCTAGTCGCTATTACATCAGCCAGATGAGTATATGAACTCCAGGCTCTGTCTTCAAAACCTCTTTACCTGGTTTTCCACAAAGACAGAATTTCTTTATGGACCAATCTGTCTTTTCTGCCTAAGGTAGCTTCTGAGTCTAATATCAACCAGGTCATTAACCTCCTGGTTTTATTTCCAAATTTTTTAAACAAGGGAGAGTACATGCTCCACCTTTTGGATGTACATAGACAACTTCAGTTTTATCTCTTTAGAACCAAGGATTTCCAGAAGATCGATCAGTTGTTTGTATCCTTCTCACTTGGTAAATTGGGCATGCCAGTTTCTAAAGTTACTCTGGCCAAATGGCTGACTGCTTATATCTCCTTTGTCTGTAATAAAAGAGGTCTGTCCTTGCCTAAGCCTCCTAGAGATCAATCCACAAGGTCTATGGTTGTATCCTCAGCTTTTTGTCATCAGCTTCCATAGATGACATGTGTGCAGCTGCTGCTTGGTCCACTGCTAATACCTTTATTGCTCATTCAAATTGGATTTGGTGACCAGGAACAGGCTGTTTTAGGCTCTGCATTACTCCAAAATATCTTTTTATGAGGACCACCCAAAGTTCATCTAGCTGGGGACTCTGTCCCATCAGTTGAGGAATGAATGAAAATGACAACATCAGGTAAAAAAGTTAAGTACTCACCATACCATTACATCTATGTTGTTCATTTTCATTCGTCGTCAACTTCCTGCCCTGCTAACTCTCTTCCCATTGCTCCTGGAGAGATGCAAGAGTATCACCTTAGAAACTGTTGTTCCTTGTTTGAGCTTCAGCTACTTTTTTATTCTATACTTTCTTGAATTATCTTAAAGTTTTGTCCATTGACTCCTATGGGCAGCAAACTCCATTTGAAGTATGTTAGGCTGGTGGGGCATTGTGACTAAAGGGAGGAGCCCAAGAGTTTGGATCCAAGGATTTGGAAGAAGCGGCCAAGTCAGATCCGAGACCCATCAGTTGAGGAAGAATGAAAATGGGACAATACAGACGTAACATTATGGTGATTTACATAATATTTTTCCTTCAGGCTGTAGAAGTCTATCTTTGAAGTTTGTGACTGTTCTTTATGCCTCATAGACGTCTGAGGTCTTCTTTCATACAGAACCTCTTGAAATCAGATCAGATAACCAGTCGATGTGTGTGCCACTTGAGCAAGCAGGGCCTTACTCTCTAGGCATGGCGGCAGCTGCCAAGTGTTCATTATAGTGGCTTACCTTCCAGAAAAAGAAGATGTACTGTCTGTACCAGAGTCCAGCTTTGTTTATTTTAATTCATCCAGATGATGCATAGATTTGCTTTAACTACTTCAGTTATTCAGCTGTAGACATTTTTATTGGTCAGAAAAATGTAGATGTTATTCGTGTTTCACTGTTGCAGTTATTACATTTGGGTAATCTGCTGGCAGGTTGCTCTCAGTCGGCCTGAATAACAAAGTCTTGGGTCCTGCGTCTGTTGCTGTCTCCTCTTCCATAATGTCAGGTCGTCAGGGGTATAAATCATGCAGCCAACACCATTTTATTCAGTCTTTCTTGCCGTGCGGTGCCCGAAGAAGAAGCAGTTCGCAAGTGCCGGTCGGCCGACTCTTGAAATTCTCGCATTCAAGTTTCAGAACCGAAGTCTTCAACTAAAGCTAAGTACCCTGTTGGGGAAACTTTTTCTTGCTCCTTACCGATGTCAGTAAAAGTTAATAATTGCATTACTTGTGGGAAGCAAATACCTCATAAGGATTTTCATTTGTACTGTATTCCTTGCCTAGGCCCAGATCATAACATGCCTTGCTGTCGGTTTTGTGCTAGATTTAACCAACGCACTATTAAGCGTTGGTATATTTTTGCTTCTAAATATTTTGGATCCAGATTTAATTACCCTGAAATGTTGTCGGTTAGCAGTCCGACTACCGGAGTTCACAAAAATCGCAAAGACAGACAGACACAGACCGTCAAGGTCCAAAACCGACGAAACTTCTCCTAAACTAGTCGCCGGTTCACCGGTACTCAGTGAGGTGCTTTCACAGCCCCTGATACCCACTACTTTTGAGTCGCAGGCCTCTACAGAGACACATACGGAGTCCGGAATGTTGCGAGATTCTCAGAGTACTGAACCCACGGATGTCTCTCCCTCTGATGGGTCCGGAGCCGCTGAGCAGGCACCAGCTTCTGAGGGTGTTTTCAGACCTCAACATTTTTATATAAAATAACTTTTTCTTCAATAAAAATCCATGCCTCTGCCATCTTGGCTCATTACAACACGGAGCCTCCCCTCTTTTCTCATCCTGTGCTTAAACAGTATCTTAGAGGGGCCAAAAATTTAAGGCCTCCCAGAAGATCACCAACTCCTGCATGAGACCTCAATTTTGTGCTGGAAAAACTCACCCTGCCTCCTTTTGAACTAGCAGCTACTGCGGATATAAAATTTTATCTTGGAAAACAGCTTTCCTCTTGGCAATCACTTCAGCAAGAAGGGTTTCAGAGCTACAGGCTCTCAATGCTGTCTAGCCTTTTATTACATTTTACCCGGACACAGTGTCTCTCAGGACCAATCTTTCTTTTATGCCTGCGGTGGTATCCAGTGTGGCTCTTAACCAAACAATTCACCTGCCAACATTTTACCCAAATCCGCAAAACAAGGAGGAGTGGATTCTGCATTCATTGGACGTACATAGACAGCTAAGATTCTACTTAAACAGGACCAAATCTCTAAGAAACTCTGAGCAACTACTGGTAGCATTTGCTGCAGGATCAGAGGGGAAGGCTATATCAAAATAGACTATTTCTATGCGGATAAGCCACTGCATTAATTTCTGCTACTTGCACCATGGTAAACCTGTGCCCAAGAGGATCAGGTCACATTCCACCAGGGTTGCCTCTACCTCAGCAACTTTTCTCAGAGGAGTTCCAACCAAAGACATTCTAGAAGCTGCTACTTGGAGCTCTCTTCATACCTTCACAAAGCATTATCATTTGCCTCTCTTCTCCAAATCCAGGGCAGGCTTTGCCACTGCTGTTCTGCAGGGCCTTATAGCCACTCCTAATGCTATTTAGTGCCATCCTCCCATCCATAGTTTTGGGATTCTACCCAAATGTAATGACTGCAACAGTGAAACATGAAGAACATAGTACAGTTGTGTACACTTACATAAATGTAGATGTTTGAGTGTATTCACTGTTGCAGTCCGGGTTGCCTACCTGCCATCCCCCTTTCTATACCTTTTCTTTCCTTCACTATACTCAAAAGCCTTTGTGGTGTATTTGCTTTTAGTTGAAGGTAAAGTTTGTTTCTAAAAGTGCATTTATATATTTACTGTTTATTTATATATATATATATATTTTTGCTCCCCATTTGGGGGGCACCTGACATCTGGGGCAAGAAAAACTGAATAAAATGGCATCAGCTGCATGTTTTATACCCCTGACAACCTAACGTCATGGAAGAGGAGACAGCAACTGATGCAGGACCCAAGACTTTGTTATTTAGGCCGACTGAGGGCAACCAGCCAGCAGATTACCCAAATGTAATGATTACAGCAGTGAATACACTCGAACATCTACATTTATGGTAAGTGTACACAACTGTACTTTCTGCTCCATTATTGCTTTCTGTGGCGGATCCTCTGGGGGGCAGACAAGAGGATACATACATAATTCCTTCCACCAACACTTGCACTTATTTCTGATATTCAGGTGGAACTCAGAATTGCTCATCTTAATTGTTGATCTGTATCTCTGGAAAGCTTGCAGTGCCCTATTTGAGTACGTACTGTTTACTTCTTCCTTTCTCACTTATGGAAGCAAGCTCCTGCTTTATGGTTTGGCATCATGGTTAGATTTATTTATTTCTCTTTGCTAGCATTCAGTAGCGGTCTTGGCGGTTTTCAATGTGAATTGCGAGCCTTCCAGTCATGACACATAATGAGGTAATTTCTCCATTTTGTTTCTGGAGCATTGTGTATGCTCCCTCTGCTCATATCCAACTCTGCTTTTCTTCAAACCTTTTTACTGTTTGTGTTATTCCACTCTGGCCTTGGCATTGTCAAATCTTTTATGAACATTGAGTAAACGTGTAGTTTTCCTTAGGGATACCATGCAGTTTCTGAGAGCCTCACTGTTGGGTGTCTTGGTTAAGAATGCCCCCTGTTGTGAACAGAATGTATTCATATTTGTTTCATGAATGGCTATATTTCTGATGCTGTTATCTCTGCAAGAATTAGTCACAGCATTTCAAGAAAGTTAGTTTTGAGACATGCATATGGGTTGCCACCTTTTGTTGTGGCCAAAACTGAACCAAGGCCACACCACTCTTACCTCCCATAACCCTGCCCATTGCCTCCCTTCTCCCTGTCCACTTTCTGCCTATTTCATGATATCATTGTCATGTTAGGTGAGGGGGAATGCCCTCTTTTTCCATTTGCGATGTTTTTTTTCTGATTTGCTATGCTTTTCTGTGAAAAAAACATAGTAAATCTGCTGATTTAACAAACTCCAATAACCTGTTTCTTTTTTTAAAACAGAATACCGGAGTTTGTACAGTGTTTTCCAGACTGCTGGACGATCAGTTTGATTTCCAGATGGTTGGGAAAAAATGGATAGGTGGCAACACTAGATATGCTTGAACCAGTCCAATCACTTTTTCCCCGTCCCCACCCCACAGCTTACTTAGAATGCTGGTTATAAAATGCATATTTCTCTGTACATCAGCAGTTCCATTTTCTGCCTTACTGAAATCATTACTGCAAAAAAAAAAAAAAATGTCAGTTATTTTCATTTGGATTAAGTTGCAAAGGGAACACTTTAGTAAAACTACCATTAAATAGTCCAAATGCATTGTTTTCTGTCACAGAAAAGCTCCCTTGTCCTTTTTGTACTACAGTTAAAGGCCATTAACCGAGAAGTATTACTACCTTTAATGCCTCTTAGGAGCATGTCTTCAGTGGACATATGCAACGTGGCTCCTTGTGTTCTCTGCATACAAATTCCTGTTATCTTTCAGTTGTGTGGTGAGAGGTGCCTGATCAGCCTTCGGAACATGCAGCATTTTGTGCTAAACATGACAGACTCCGTGTGCTTTAGAAATATGGCCTACTGCTACAAGCCTTCATTTTTTTTAATGTCATTAACATCATCAAACTGTTGCTAGCCTTAAATTGTTTTAATGGCTTTGATGTCGCTGTTTCAATCTCAGTAATGGGGAAGTTGGCTTTTTATTTTTTTATCTCCCTGCAGCTGACCATTAGGTGCCACTAGCTCCTGTCCTCATTTTCTGGATCAGCCAGGCACAACTTAGCCTTCCCCTGGGCAATACTTGACCCACACTTAGGCCTGGTGAAATGATTGAAGATGTATGTGCAGAGTCACACTGGTACCTGGGAAACAGTGGCAGCCTTATGAGCTCTGCACTGCAAGCCGTTCACTGCTTGATTAGGAGGCTGTGCAGAGCTCATAGGGCTGCCACTGTTTCCCAGGTAGCAGTGTGACACTACACATAAATCTTCAGTCATTTCACCAGGTCTGAATGTGGGTCAAATATTGCCCAGGGGAAGGCTAAGTTGTGTCTGGTTGACCAAAAAAATGAGAACAGGAGCTAGTCTGCTTTACCAAGACTTCCCACTCCAGCCATCCTAGTTTCAGCATTTTCTTGACTTAAACTGCTTGAAGAGTTTGACCCAGGGAAAAGAGCTACTTAAGACACTACTGGCTTGAGATTACTGACTTTGTTTATAAGATCTTCAAGAGGGATTTGCAAGGAAGGGCCCCTTTCCCCTCAATGTTGTGGCCCCCTTTCAGAATAGGTTGTGCCTTTTAATTTTACTCTGTTTAAATGGGGAAAGAATCTAAGGCATTGTTACGGAGTGCACCCTTTAGGCTAAGCAGTGAGGATGTAATTGAGAAACTGACAGAAACTTAGATTGCTGGGTGCAGAGCAAGAAGAGTAAGCAATCCCATTAGAATGTGTTTCAAGAGCCCTCTCAAATGATCTCTGTTAAAAAGACTGGTTTAGGAAAAGGTCTTACAAATGGCAGTTTAAAACATTAACAAATATTTCAGGACAAACAAGTCATCTGTTTCACTACATATTTTAAATTGCACTGGAAGTATTTTTATGAGGTAAAGCACATTGCTGTGTTTCATTTGGGTTCACTGTGCATTTCATTATTACTTTGTTTTTGTGGTCTTTTTTTGGTTCTCTAGAAGAATGAGCAAGAAAGGTTGTAAGTGGGCTTTCTTATGTATCTTGACATGATATGGCTGTTGACCGTATAGTGGAGAGGAGCTTAAATGTAACACCCTCGTTGATATGGAGGAATTGTTTATTGTGAGGTGTAACATGAAAATGATGGCTGTGTAGTACAAATTAGAAAAGACTCAAACTAAAATGTAACTTCACTGTAAATATTCAAACGTTTATTATAAAATCTGTATGCTAAGCAAGACCATTGCGTTGAAAAAAAAAATTACTTGTATTTTTCCTTTAGGCATTCAAGACAGAACCCTTTTCACGACTTAAAGGTTTTACTTGTATCAGACCACCAACAGAACTTCTTAGATCTCTGGTCAGAAATCCTGATGGTTGGAGGAGCATCATCAGTAACTCAACACAAATCAGACTCCCAAAATAAAGGTAATGACTGACTGAGGCAAAGATTAGCCTTTGATGTATAATTGCATATTGTAGGCAGTTTCATTATCTGGTGTATGTCTGTCCTTCCTACACTAGGAGAGTAGAAGAGTTTGAACACAGACACAGTGTATATGGATTTATGTTTTCATTAGGCTTTTTCAGGTATGGAACATTTGTATAACTATGTTAATTCCAGAAGTTTGAAAGTACCCCATTGTTGTTTACAGTTTTTTGACTTTTCCATGTCTGTATTTAATTTTCTGTTAGAACAGTTATCAGTTTTGCAAATTATATTTTAATTTGTTATGATGAAACATTGAGCTGCTCCCAGCAGTATGCAACATATCATTTCTGTTGCTCCATCAGTACAGCTAGAGTCATTTGGCATAGTGGTTCCTATATTGTAGCCTCTCCACAGCCATCAGTCATTAGTCCAAAGGAATCCAGGACCAAGCTACACAAAACACACACACACACACACACACACACAAGCAGGTCAGTGTTAGATTCTGCCAAGCTTTCCTGCTAACTTAGTGCTTATCCATAAGACATGATTCAGAAGCATGGTTCTGAGTGGAGCCTTCATGAACTGTTACTTTTATTAGGTTGGTGTGCTGTGCTAAGCTGCATTGTGAATCAGCAGTCTCACCATAGACCATTGCCCCAACATCTTGATGGGGCATTAATATCACACCTGAGAAAATGGCCTCAAGAACAACTTGATGAATGTGTGGATAATGTACTTTTATTTAAAAACAGTATAATAGTAAAACAGATGAGTGAATCTGTTGCAACTGCAAAAGGCAGTTGCCCCAGTGGCCATAATGCATTGACAGTGCGGTATATGTACAAAAACTGTGCTGTTTATTGGATGTTTTAGAATGCATTGCTAAGCTGTAGGCAGCACAGACTGCCGTTTAGTACTGCCTGTGGATCATACATTTGGTCACTTCCCTTTTTTTTTTCCATTTTTTTTCTTTAAGGTAAATAGCTTGCTGATAGAAGCTGTTAACTATTTGTCTACAGCAGTTTTATGAATCTCAGTTATCAGTTTCTCCTTGCAAGTAAGAACAGGGTAGGTCATATGTAAAAAAAAAAAAAAAAAACATCTAGAAGATGAACAACTGATTCTGCAGGACACCTTGCTAGCCCCAGTGTAAATTTGGTCTTTGGACTTGGGGGGGGGGTGAATTGGATTGCCAGTAGACCCAGATTAGGACATGGGGCTCTGGAATGGTTGTCAGAATAGCAGTAAAGAGGGGGAAAAACAAAATGAATAGACCCAGTCCAAGCTGGCCAAGAAAACTTCCTGTACCATACCAGAAGCCCAGAGAAACCCAAACTGGGTTCACTTCCCAAAGTTATTAGCACCAACTTTGACTACTGGCATAGCAAGAGCTGGTCAATTTTTAGGGTTCAGCTGGCAAGAACCACACCACCTCAAACAAATGAAGAGAATATTGCACCAGCTCCAGTCTTACAGGATTTAGAGAGTGAGGAAAATGAATACTGACTGTTCTAGCACTGATTTCACTGGTCTGCCCGCAACCAGTGTGAAGCTTTATTTAGAAATAAACTGACTAGCCCAAATGACAGCTGCCATTAGACACAAGATCTTCAGGAATCTGTTAGTCAAAAATGTCCAGACTGATGACTAGGGACTCCAAATTACCCATTAGCAAGGAGATGTTTCCACGGTGATTACTCCCTACTTGATTCCCCCACCACTACTATTAAGCTAGTCATCAAGAATACCATAAATGATGCCAAGGTTAGAGGTATTTGAGGCTCGACAATTAAGATAGTAGGAGATGAGATAAAAATGGTGACATACAATCAATCTGCAGGAGAAGATGGTATTCCAGTGGAAGTTTGTAAGAAAGAAAGTGAAAACGATCTGTAAAATTTTGTTTAACAGTATGTGAAATGGAGGAGAAGCACCAGCATCTTGGAAAAAAACAAGCTGCAGTAGCTATAATATAAAGACTGTAAGGATCCATCAGATCCAGCTTCATATGGGTCAATTTCAGTTTTAAACCATGATTATAAAATGTTTATGTCTGTAATGGCTAAAAGAATGGCAAAGGTGCTAGCACAATTGACAACATTAACAGAACAATGATGATCCAAAGGGAATCATAATGCAAGAAAATCCCACTGCTGTTGGTGGGTCTTGATGCAGATTAAGCTGGGATTTCGAGTAGGACAATGGAAGCATTTGCATTCCCTGATACAATAAGGAGGGATATATTAGGCATTGGAGGCAAAAATCAAAGTGGGAATATTCCTGTCTGATAAGTTGCATCTAAACAGAGGATCCAGGTAGGGATGTTTTGTTTCTCCTTTGTTATTTGCACTGTGTTTAGAGCCATTGGCAAAGAAAATAAGGGACTTAGAAATTCAAGGATATAATAGGTGTAGTATTCAAGAAAAGTTGGCTTTATTTGCAGATGATTATTTTGTATTGGATGAAATCAGAAAAGGACATCTGAGTGTTGTGGAACATTCTGAGGCAGTTCAGGGTTTTTCCAGGATATAAAATTGATGAAGATAAAACAAAGGCTATAGCTGTAAACTATGTACCCACACATGAATTGGTTCAGCAATATTCATATTTATGGGGGAATAATAAAATTAAGTATTTAGGAGTATGCATTAAAAAGGAGTCTGCAATGGCAGCTAAGGGTATGTGGGAAAAGACTAAACAGAAGCTCATAGAAAAAATGAGAAACTGGAAGCTGTGGCCTGTAGAGGCATATCAACATAGGTTCATAGTTGATTACTAGGCTAATGGCACAAAAACCATTACAGGCCTAGCCAATATACCCAGAATATGACAATATTGTAGCTTAATTCTCCAGATATTGGATGGAGTAGTATCAGGGCAGTGGGGCTTAGGGTGTTGGAGCTTTGAGTCAGTTTACAGACTGCCTTTGTCCATAAGGGACAAAAGCAGTACCCCAAGAGTGAATTTATGGCTCTGATGTTGTCTTTCATTCCATTCTCAACTGATGGGTTCGGATCTGATCCCTTGGATCTGACTCGGCCGTTGTTAAAAGCTCGTGGCAACCTTGAATTCTCGAGCTTCTCCCTTACCCAGAATGCACCACCCCATTACCTTAGATCTCGTTTGCCACTTCCAGTGAAAAGACAGTCCATTTTTCTCTCAAGCTTGAGTGAGAAGTACATTTCAAAACTTACAATTATTTCTGTTTTATTTGCCTTTAAACTATTTTAGATTAATGTTTCCTGATTAATCTTTGACCCTTGCCTTTCAATAATCTCTGTTTCTCCCTTGTTACCATTCACAGTATTCCTAGTTACTATTTTAGTAACCCTCTTCCTTTCTTCTATGGTTACCATAGTCTTTAGTACCATTGTTGGTACTTCTTTCTGTTTTTCCTTTCCCTTCTGTCCTTCCATAAAAAAGAGAGAGAGGCTTTCTCTGTTTTAAGTTTTAACTTGTTTAACTGCTAGTGTGGTTGTGGTGTGACTGTGTTTGGCCTTTCAATTTTGCTGATGACTGAAAAAGAAAAAAGCCCAGCCGGGTTCAAAAAGTGTGGGAAGTGCGGTCAGAAGTTCCTGATGTCTGACTCCCACTCCTTGGTGTATTTTCTGTTTAGGTCCCCTCCGCCTTCATGAAAATTGTGTGATCTGTCATACCTTCAGGGCTAGAAGGGTCTTTTGCCATCTTCCTTTGATGAGGCTATATCTGGACCTTCCAAATAGAAACCTAGAAAGTCTACATTTACATCTCCAAGCACCTCCTCTATATCTTGCAGGTCCTTGGATAAATCACATAAGAGAACTTATTCAGAGTCCACAGTTTCTTCGGATCTTATGAAGAAGAAGCAGAAATTATTGGATCCTACTCTTTCTTCAGATCTGTCTAAAACTAAATTCAAGCCCTTGGATTCAGTGGTTTGTTTAGATCAAAAGTCTCTGACAATGAAAGATTAGTCAGATCTGAAGACCTTGGATCTGATGTCCTTATTACCTATTCTGCCTAGAATGAGGTTACTCCCCTCCAGTGGATCCGGTCCTATCTAGAGTGCTTTCACATTTTTGGAAAGATCGACGTCTTCATCGCTCTGTCCACTTGTTCATCCAAAAGTCTCAATGAAGAAGATGTAAACAGGTTAGTGAGAAAGATACTCTCAAAGCAGAGCCAGTCTGTCCCTTCTTCAGCTCCTGCCCCATCGGGTCAGGAGTTCCATGTACCATTACTCCTCCTCTACCAATTTCTCCTTTGACTCCTGTCCAGGTTTCAGACCCCTCGTATCTGAGTCATCTGGCACCATCCTTTGTGGATCAGAGGATTCTAGTACCCCTGGATCTGAGATTTACTCTGAGCTGTTTAGCTCAATAGGATCCAGAGAACACTCTGAGTCAGTTCTACCCCATCTGGTCTGAGGTGTTGCAGTCGACTGCAAGGATCTTGGAGTGATCTCTCCATCTCTGAGCCTCAGCGATGGTTAGTTTGGGTCTGACTTCGCTGTCCGAGCAACTGTCCTCAGAGTAGAACAGGACCAGAGATCAGAGACATGGGATCTTGGATTCAGGTTCCTTTCCCTCTCTGGAACAGGCTGCCTTTAGAGTTCTGGAGTGAGCTCTGTCTACAACTCAGGTGATGTCTCCCCCTTTGGATTCTATGTCCTCGTCTGTTCCTCTATGTCGTCTGTTGCCTCTGCACCTTGAGTCTCAGCTGTCCTTTTTACAGGGACAGCCAATACTAAAACCCCAGGCTTCCCAATAGGGTTTCCCCTCCTCTTCTGATACCTCCCCGGAGTACCCCACCAAGGAGGTCCCTAAGAATAGGACATGCAAGAGGAAGCATATTGATTCCCCTGAATCAATCACCAAGGACACAGATTTTGATGAGGGCAAAGGGTCCCCATGGTCACCACCTGTAGATGTCTCATTCGGAGACATCTTTGAGATCCTGAAACAGAGAGGTGGCTGGAAGTCCAGCAACCCTTCATCAGAGGAATCTGTACTACTAACTTTGGTAAGAGCCTGTCTACTACCTGGTTGGTCCACCCGCTGATGAGCTGCTGGAGTTTGTTTCGCAGTGGGCATGGAAAGAACCTGACTCCATTGAGCCCATTCCCAAAAAGCCAGATAGGGTTATGACCTCTACAGAATCTAAGCAGATGTTCGTCGTGCATACAGCTGCAGTCATAACAGATGGGGTTCTCCTGCGGTTGTTCGCTTCTTCCCAGTGAGCAGGGGGTATAAAAGAACCACAGCGGCGCATTTTCTTTCTCTCTTCTTGCCGCGCTGTGCCGAAGCAGTAGCTCCTGAGATTGGAAAAATTTGGAAACAAAAAGCTAAAAGCTAAAGTACCCGTGGGAAACTTTTCTTGCCAGAGACCCGATGTCACACAAAGTTAATAATTATTTCTTTGTGGGAAGCAAATACGCAATAAGGATTCCATTCCCTCTGTATACCTTGACATTCAACAAAGCCCACACCCGATTACAGACAGACCTTCCCCTTCTTTCTCCATCAAGGCTTTCACAAAGTCTAAAGCAACCATGCACTCAGAGACCAGCTACACAGGCCCCATGCCTAGAAACAGATGCTTAAAATGGCTGAGGATCAGAGGTTCTCAGCTCCGAAGATTCCTCTGATCAGGGCTCCATTATTTCAGAGCACTCTGATGATCAGGAACATTCTTACTCCCAAGACTCTGATGCGGAGGAGTCCATCCCTTCTGTATCCCCAGAGGATTACTCATTTGGGGAAACTTTGCATACCTTAAGGGAACACTTCCACTGGGGCCAGGATTATGAAAGGCTCAGGGAATTTCTCTTGCTTCCTCAGCACAGGCCTCTGGCTATATCTCCTGTCTTGGACATCCTAGATGATGTTTACTGGAGGCCTGCCTTAACCGGACTCTCTACCTCCAGCTCCAGTTAAGCCTGACCGGTACTACAGGGTCCCTGACTCTCACCAATTTCTATACAAGAGCCATGCTGCTGACCCAGAAACCATCTCACAGGGCCCCAAGGGAGTTAAGGCCTCCATTGCTAAAATCCATTGCCTAGAGATTCCAGATCCTTAGAAAGGTGGGGAAAAATATACATGAGGGCCTTAAACTGTCAATTTCATATGCTAAAATACCAACAGTTTTTGTTATCATAATTGAAAAGTAAAATGTCACAACCTTAACAACCAGACTTGAAGGAGTTGCAGGATTTGATGCATAGTGCAGAACAAGTGGGTAAGCATACCTTGTCTTGATGGTCTAGAGGCCTCATGCAGAGCTGCTGTTACAGGATCAGTCATACGTAGGCATGCCTGGCTCAAGGAACAAGCCTTGCCTGATCATGTCAAAGCTAAATTACTCTTCAAAGGATGTACTATTTGGTGCTAATGCTGAGGGAGTATTAAAGGAAAATGAGGAAAAGGCTTAATCCATTCCAACTGTGAACGAATTTCTACTGGTTCAACCCCACGTTTTAGTAGAAATTGGCCTTCAAAAACTGGTCCTTTCCTGCCACAGACCCCAAAGAGGCAGATACAGGCGAGGGGCAGAGGGCAATCCCAAGGATCGTACAGAGGCAGACAATGGCAACTCTACACACAAACAAAGGAGTGGGTGACAACTTCGCATCTTTCAGAAAGCAAAAACAATGACTTTTCTCCCTTTGCCCCCAACCAGGTCAAATGGGGCCCCCCTTAGGAGAAGCTGGGGCATTTTTCAAAAAATTGGCATATTGTCACAAAGGACAAATGGATCCTGGACATTATAAACAGAGGCTACAAATTCCATTTTCACACCCTTCCAAAAATGAGAGGCATGCCAAACCTGCCACACAATCAAGAGGCACCAGAGGCACAAAATTACAGAAACATGAAAGCTATGAAAGCTATTCAAGAGGTACCTACGCACGAACAAGTTCAAAGGTTTTTATTCCAGGCTATTTCTGGTGCCAAGGAAGGGAAAAGATTGGAGACCTATTTTGGATCTATCCATCCTAAACACATTTTTCAAGATGCTCACTCTACAGCAACTTCTTCCCATGCTGGGCAAGGAGTCTTAGCTGGTAACATTGGACCTCAAGGAGGCATACCTGCATGACAAAATTGCAGAAGGTACCTCAGATTTCTTGCAGGTTCAACCTGTTATCAATTCTCTGCATTGCCCTTTGGCTTATCTAATGCGCCCAGAGTATTCACGAAATGCCTGGCATCAGTAATTGCCTACTGCAGACTTCAAGGGATACAAATATATCCCTATTTGGATGACTGCCTGATCCAAGCGGACAGCAAGCACATTCTTCTGAAACATCTGGCTTATGTAATAATGTTACTGAACTCTCTGGGATACACAGTCAACAAAAAGAAATCAAGGCTAATACCCTCTCGGAAGATAATTTTCCTGGGTGCCAATTTGGACACAAACACCCAGATGGCCTAATTCAATACTTCAGAAGACTAGCAAATTTAGCCAGGCTGAAGGAAAATCCTGCAGGCTCTGGGATTCATGGCATCTTGCATCTTACTAATCCCATGTGCAAAGCTGCATATGAGGAAACTACAATAGTACCTGAAAAACATATGGTCTCAACACAGCCACAGTTTGGAAACAATAATACCACTAATTCCATGTCTGCAAAGGAATTTCTGTGGTGGGCTCAAGCATGTCAAACAAACACAGGTCTTCCATTCAGCAAGCCTCAAGCAAATCAAGTCATCACAACAGGCGCTCGGACTATGACAGATCGGTGCATTCAGGGCAAATGGTCCCAAAGAAAAGCACCTTCACATCAATCAAAAGAAATGCTAGCAGTAATAAATGCTATTATAGCTTTCTAGGACCTTCTACAACCAGGTCAACTATTGATAAGAACAGACAACACCACAGTTATGTGGTACATAAACAAGCAGGGAGGAACACATTCTTACCCCTATGCAGACTGGCCATGTCACTTTGGAACATGGCCATGGAAAATGGAACTACAAGCACAGTACTTGCCAGGCAAGGAAAACACGCTGGCAGACAACCTAAGCAGGAATATGACAGATCCACACGAATGGAAGTTGCATCCAAAAGTTTTTACAGAAATAATCCAAGAATGGGGAAGGCCAGACATAGATCTCTCTGCCTCCCACAAAAATCATCAATTGACAAAATTCTGCTCAAGGATCTTCCATCCAAAAGGCCTGGAGAGTGGACGCTCTCTCTTTCAGTTGGACATCAATGACAGTTTATGCCTTCCCACCTCTTCCTCTGCTGCCCAAAGTTCTATTGAAGACCAGAGCAGAAAGACCAAAGATGATCCTCATTGCTCCGGACTGGCCAAGGCAACACTTCTACCCACTCCTGAGGAGCCTGACGCATTCCCCACCATGGACCCTGCCTCTAATGCCTCTCCTTCTGACTCAGCACAGCTTCAAAACTCTTCACAGTCAGCTAAAAACACTCAATCTAGCCGCATGGAAGATTTCTTAGCATCACAGCAGGCCCTACTCTCCAAGGAGGTGCAGGATGTCATTTTGGAGGCCAGAAGGCCATCAACTAGAAAAGCTTACTCCGCAAAATGGAAACGTTTTTGTGTCTGGAATGAGAAAAAGGGCCAGGACCCTGGAAAACTGAATTTACCTCAAATACTACAATATTTGGCTGAACTGCTAAGCAGTGGACTTTCTTTCTCCTCCATCAAAATCCATGCCTCAGCCATTTCTGCAGAATACAACACTGATCCACCTCTATTCTCTCACCCTCTCTTAAGACAGTTCCTCAGAGGGGCTAAGAATTTAAGACCTCCGAGGAAACGACCAATACCTGCTTGGGATCTTAATTTAATTCTGGAAAAACTGACCTTACCTCCTTTTGAGCCAGCTGCTTCATCAGATTTGCAATATTTGTCCTGGAAAACAGCTTTCCTTCTGGCTATCACCTCAGCTCGTAGAGTTTCAGAACTACAGGCTCTCATGGCTGTCCAGCCTTTTATCATCTTCCATCAGGACAGAGTTTTCTTACGAACCAACCCGTCCTTTATGCCTAAAGTGGTATCCAGGGTAGCTTTAAATCAGGCCATACATTTACCTACTTTTTATCCTAATCCTCAAAACAAAGGGGAGAGATTACTACATTCCTTGGACATCCACAGACAACTGCGTTATTATTTGGACAGAACAAAGGCTTTCAGAAAATCAGAACAGCTCTTTGTGGCCTATGCAGTAGGAGCTCAAGGAAAGCCAATTTCCAAACAGACAATCTCAAAATGGATAGCCCACTGCATACTCTTTTGCTATTCCTTTCATGGCAAAACTGTACCTACGGGCATTAGAACTCATTCCACCAGGGCCACAGCCACCTCTGCAGCCTTCCTCAGAGGAGTTCCTACCAAGGATATTTTGGAAGCAACCACTTGGAGTTCTGTGCATACCTTCTCCAAGCACTACAACCTACCATTATACTCCAAATCTAGAGCAGGCTTTGCCACTGCAGTCTTGCAGGGCATTTTGGCTCCTCCTAGTTACACCTAGTGCCTACCACCCCTTTCTTAGCTTTGGGATTCTACCCATCTGTTATGACTGCAGCTGTATGCACGATGAACATAGTACAGTTTTGTACCTACCATAAATGTAGATGTTTCCTCCTTCCCCTCTTGGGGTATTCTTTTATGGTGTATTTGCTTGCAACTACTGTTTTTTGATTATATTGCATTGCATTATTACATAATTTTATGTATTGCCTTTCTTCTGGGGGCACCTAACATCTGGGGCAAGAAAAACTGAAGAAAATGGCGTTGGCTGGTTCTTTTGCCCCCTGTATACTTTAGCAGGGAAGAAAGCGGCGTGACAACCGGGACCTAGACTTTTGGAATAAAGGCCGACCGAGGACCCCCCTGACCCGCAGGATGCTGTCGCACTGTCGTCAGGGAAGGCGACAACAAACCCCGCCGGACCTAGACTTTGGAATTCGGCCGACCGAGGACCCGCCTGACCGCAGGAGAACCCCATCTGTTATGACTGCAGCTGTATTAGCACTCGAACATCTACATTTATGGTAGGTACAAAACTGTACTTTTTGGTCAAAATGTCCTGCTGTTGTTGCCATGGTCGTGGTGTCGGCCACTAGAAAGGAACTTGCTGATGAAAGTACCTTTGTGGATCCTCCTGACCAGGAGGCTCGGGTGATGGACACATTTAGGAAGGGTGTATATGCTTTAAGGTCTGTGAACTACTTGGCACATTTTACTACACTTCAGAGGGATCTGATTAAGGATCTTTCCGATATCCTTAAAGGAACTATGTCTGAAGTGGTGAAGGATTCAGTCATTTCTTAGCTGGTGACCCTGAAATTGATTTCCAACTCATCCATGAGGCTTATTTCTAATGTGGCAGAAGGAAACCTCAAGGGCAGTGGGTTCAGGCATAGCCATTAGGAGACATGCCTGGATGAGTTTGTGTGACTTTGTGGAGCCTTACAAGTCTGCGTTAGTCAATGCCCCCTTTGACGGCACCTCTCTTTTTGGCCCCAAAGTAAAAGATAGTTTGTCTAGGTGTGAGAAGGATAGAAAGACCCTTTCTGCCATGGGCTTATGTTTTTCCACACCCGCCCAAAAGATCCTTTTAGAGAAATCAGAGGTGATGGAAAGATGTGGTTCAGAAAATCACAAAGATCTTTCCAGGACACAAGTGGAGGGTCTTCCCCAGAGGGAGAGGGGGAAGTTCAAATGGTAGATGCCACCCTCATGGCAGAGGAGGCCCGCAACATCAAAGATCCAGAGAACTCTTCTTTAACAAGCCCTTGCAGCACTCCTGAATGAAGGTCCAACTGTCCCCCTCTGGAGGCAATTGGGGGTTTGTCCCTGCACCAGAGAGCCTAGCTAGAAATAAAAAAGGAGACTTGGGTGCGGAGGATCATATCCAGAGGATATATAATTCCGTTTTCCCTTTGTCCTCCAAACTCAAAAAAAATCCCAGATGTTCCAGCACACAGTCAGAGGGAACAAGCAGCATTTCAAATACAAAAGCTGATCAACAAAAGAGTCATCCAAGAGGTCCCCTCAGACCAGAGAGGATCCAGAACTTAACTTGAGATTCTTTTTAGTGCTAAAGAAAACAGGGGACTGGAGACCAATTCTGGATCTCAGCAACGTGAACAACTTTGTTCGGGAGATAGTTTCGGAGGATCATGGTTCAGTCAATTCTTCCACTTCACGAGAAAGACAATTGGATGTACTCAATAGATCTCCAGGATGCGTACTATCATATAAAAATGAGCAGACTATCCAGGAAATTCTTACACTTCCAGCTAGGAGCCAGTCATTACCAGTTCAGGCACAACCCTTTGGTCTCACCACAGCTGCCAGGGTGCTCACCATATGCATGGCAGTGGTAGCAGCTCACTTGAGCCTGCACGGTTTCCGGATATTTCCTTACTTAGATGACTAGCTGATACCCGCCTCGACCAGGCATCAACTTATCATGGCAAGAGGAAAAGTAATTCAGATTTGTGCACAATTAGGCATGACCATAAATTTTGAAAAGTCACATCTTCAACCATCTCAAACTGTAGAGTTTAGTGGGCACTACTCGACACAGTCAGCAATAGCTTCTCTTCCCCTTTCCAGAGTCCAAACCTTAAGAGTGCAAGTAAACAAGATACTTTGTAGTACCACAGCCCCTGCTCATTTGGTCCTACAAGCATTAGGATCAAGGGCGTCAGTGATGCCCCTTGTTCCACTGGCCAGTTTTCTCATGAGGATTCTTCAGTGGATGCTGGCATCTCAATGTTTGATCATTCAGCTACCTCTATACTCCCTAATTCGAATCGCCAACTTGTGCAAAAAAAAAGATCTGATATGATGAACCCAGTCAGAACAGCTACTACAAGGCCATTTATTTGTCCATTCTCAGGCCTAGGCGGTAGTGACCACAGATATTTCCAGCTGGGGTGGGGAGGGCATTACCTGGGAAATACAATCCATGGCGTGTGGTCCCCCGAGGGAGGCCAATTTGCATATCAGCTTTCTGAGTTGAGAGGATTGCTTTAAGTGTTGCAAGCCTTTCAAGATGTTTTCCCATCAGAAATGATTGCTATACAAATAGACAATATGTCAGTGGTTTGGTACATCAACAAACAAGGAGGAACCAGATCATACCCCCTGTTTTGGGAAGCAGTATGAGTCTGGCAATGGGCAGTCTCTACCAACTGCTTTCTCTTAGCAACACATATCCCAGGGAAGACCAACGTACAAGCAGACAAACTGAGCAGGTGCATTCTGTTACCTCACGAATGGTCCCCTCAACCAGAAAGTAGTAGACAAGATTTTTCCACAAGTGGGGCCAGCCTTGCTGCAACCTCTTTGCTTCTCCCTTAAACAAGTGCAGCAGCTACTGTGCCCTTATCCCCCCACAGGGATAGTCACCGAGGCATGCTCTACTTCACAAATGGCCCCCCGGTTACTGTATGCTTATCCTCCCATCCCCGATATCGAAATTCCTTCAGAAACCTGCCAGGTTGAAGAGCAAAGTCATCCTCATTGTTCCCTTTTGGCCTTGACAAATTTGGTTCCCTTTCCTGTGGCCTCATTTGATCCATCAACCCTGGATACTGGATCTAGTTCCAGACCTTCTGTCTCTCCTGACAGAAATGGTTCATCCGGATCTTCCAAAACTCAAGCTGACTGCTTGGTTTCTCCATTTCCAGTAATAGCCAGACAACCTATGCTCTCCTCCTCAGTTTGCAGAATTCTATTATCTTCCCTCAAGCCATGTACAAGAAAAAAGTATGCTAGCAAATGGAAAAGATTGTGCATTGGGCACTTGAAAATGATATGGATCCCCTTTTCTGCACTGATTCATGCTATGCCAGATTTTTTGTCATTGTTTTTTGATCAAGGGGTTAGTTCTACCACAGTAAGGGTTCGGTTAGCAGCAGTCTGCAGTTTAAATGTCAAGTCTTGATGGCTTTTCCCTTATGTCACACAAATTTCGTAAGACCTTTCTATATGGAATACTCCTGTTGAGGCCTCCAGCTAAAGATCTTACTCCACTGTGGGACTTAACTTTGGTACTGCAACTTTGATTCTTCCGCCATTAGAACCTCCAAATACTTGCGATCTCAAATTCCTGTCTTGGAAGTCTTTATTTCTGGTGGCCATTACTTTGACCAGATGAATTTCAGAAATTCAGGCATTATCAGTGAAACCTCCATACCTAATTTTTCATAAAGATAGAGTTACACTGCAAGCTAATGCATCCTTTTTGCCCAAGGTTGTATCATAATCCAACATTAACCAATCTGTCAGCTTTCCAGTCTTCTTCCCAAACTATACAAAGGTGAACATTTGTTGCATTTTCTAGATGTGCATAGACTATTACGCTTCTACTTACACAGAACAAAGGACTTCAGAAAATCAGATCAGTTGTTTGTTTCTTTTGATAAAAAGAAACTGGGCAAGCCACTGTCTAAAATTTCCCTAGCCAAATTGCTCACTAATTGCATTTTTCATTTATGATAAATTGAATTTAACCTTAACTGAGCATTTACTTGCTCATTCTACAAGATCCATAGCAGCTTCCACAGCATTTCATTCAAGAGCATCCATGGATGATATTTGTGCAACAGCAACTTGGGCTTCACTTCACACCTTCATTTCTAATTACAAGTTAGACTTAGTAGGGCATCGTGTGGCTCAGTAGTGCTCAGGAATGTCCTTCCTTGAGGCCACCTTGGGATTATAGTAGCTGGAGACTCTGCCCCATTAGTTGAGGATGGAATGAAAATACACATCATCAGATAAAGAAGTTGTGTACTTACCATAACATTCTATCTGTGTTGTCCACTTGTCATTTCTCTTTGACTCCCCACTCGCCAACCTCCCCATGTTGTGCTCTTTGAAGAGCGAGTGGATAGAGCCTGTCTTGGGATCTTTACCTTGTCTGTATCAATCCAGATATAGCTTTGTGCTCCAGTATCTGCTGTATTTCTGCTTACAAAATTGTGTATATGAGTAGAGTGTTAGTCTTTTGCTGTAATCTGCTAACAAAATCTGAGGTAATGTGGGTGGTGCATTCTGGGTAAGGGAGAAGCTTGAGAGTTTAAGGTTGCCACAAGGTTTTTAAAGTGGCCGAGTCAGATCCGGGGGATTGGATCCAAACCCATCAGTTAAGGAGGAATGAAAATTGGAAAACACAAATGGGACATTGTTTTAAGTACGTAACTTCTTTTTTCCCATCCATTAATCCAAATTAGTTTTGAAGAGAGTGAAGGGTGGGCTTTGTTTTATGAAGATGGAAAGTTTATTCCATAGATGAGGTAGCCTTTGGGATATGACTCTCTCTCGCCAGCAAGTTCTGTTAGAGTCACAAATAAGGTTCAGGTCCATGAAACCCTTTTATAATTTTTCTTGAGAATGTGCAAAATGTTCATTAGGGCTGGATCAGAGAATGCCTTCTACGTCAGGCATATGTCACCTCTGAATAAACAATATGAGATGGAGTAAAGGTATAGAGCCTTTAGCTGGTCTGCATAAGACGTGTCTTTATGCTTTGCATTTTTTTTTTTTTTCATGAGAATCCTCTGGGGCTGTTCAGTTGGTGTAAGTGCCTGGTTAGGTACATGCAGAAGGGAGCATTGTGCTAGAGTATGGGCCTGATGAGAGCAAAGTACAATGGCACTATGGCTTTGAACTTGATTTCATGCCTTAACTTATAAGTTGAGCCACGCAGAAGGATTTCCTCAGTACTGTAGCTACCTGGTAGTCAAAGGTTAGGTTATTATCTGTCTGGGTTCCTAGGTCCCTCAACACTGGGTCTACTTTTAGCAGTGTGCTGTCAGTATTATAATTTGCAGGGATATCTGATTTACTTAAGGGTACGATTATGCATTTTTTTTAGCATTTAGTCTCAGACCATGGTTTTTGGCATCAGTCATTTGTCATTTTAATGATTGCTCCCAGCTTACAATCATCAGTGAACTTGGTGAGCCAGAGGCCCCCAGCATTGTCCTTCACTTCAAAGAAGTACATACCAAACAGGAGGGTTCCAAACACTGAACCATATGGGACACTGCTAGTAACAGGTTTCTTATCGACAGTAGGTTCAACTGTCCAGACAGCACGTGTCCTGTCAGTGAGCCAGCTGACTCATCCATCTGAAGATGTAGGGGTTCAAGTCTAACTCATTAAGTTTATCTATGATTTTCGAGTGGGAGAGTGTGTCGAAACCTTTGGCCAGGTCTAGATAAGTGGGGTGTACGGTTTTACTCTCATCCATGGCCTTGTGTCATTATTGATCAGGTTCATGATAATTCTCTCCATGGCCTTGCAGATAAGACTGAGCAAGCTTATGGGTCTGTAGTTCCCTGGGTCAGTTGATGGGCCCCCCCTTGTGCAGAGGGACGACTGTTGCAGTTCACCAGTCCTCTGGGACAAAGCCCATCCAAAGGCTGTGGTTAAAGAAGATTTCTAGTGGCCCTGATAGATTCTGTTTAAGCATTTAAGAAGCATCCTGGAACATTGTCAGGATCCATGGAAGTTGTGTTTTTGGCTTTAGCGAGCGCAGTCAGGGCCTGTTCCCTCGTAGTGACTGGTAGGGGGTGGTTGCGGGTAATTCTTTGGGTGTGGTAGGAGGTGATGGAGGGAGAAGTTTGAACTGAACTTGTCAGCCAACAGGTTTGCTATAGTTTCAAGCTGGGTGTAAGTGTTGCCGTTCATGATTAACTAGGCTTATTGTGGAGTGTTTCCCCTGAGGTTGCGTACAAAAAAAAGCCTTATGGTTATCTTTCAACTGGGAGGCTACTTTGTCTCCTAGTTTGCTTTTGGCAGATTCGACCAGCTTCTCTAATTTGTTTGTTTAGACTGGTGAGTGTCTTTTTGCACTGTTTTGTCTGTTCCTTCTTGACTTTGGAGAGGATTTTTTTATTTTGTTGAGTAGCCTGTTTATGCTAGGGGTCTACCAAAGTGGTTTAATTTTGCCAATAACCATAGTTTTGACTTTGGCAGGTGCTGCCTCCTCTGTGCAGCTATGAATGTGGTTGTACAGCTCAGAGTAGGCCTTAGTGTCTTTCAAATTTGGAGGGGCCTGGAAGTTTAATAAGCTGTCACTTGAGGTAATTAGCCTTAGCAAAGTTCTTAACAGTTTTGGAGTTTGATGGGGTTCTAGGTTAGTTTTAATACTAAAGGAAATCATTTAGTGATCATATCTTGACCAGTGAGGAGTTAATGCTCAGGAGAGAGCAGCATCCCCATGTTTGTACTAGGTCTGGGATATTTGTGCCTCTAGATGGGGAGCTAGCTAGTTGCACCAGACTGTTTGCATTGACAAAGCCCAAAAACCTCTGAGCAAGTGAATTATGGGTCATATATGTCTTCCAGTTTATGGAGCGGTAGTTGAAGTCACCCCTAAATATGATGTTAGGCTAAATGTTAAGAGATTCCAGGAGGTTTAGGTAGGAGGTGTGGCTTTCCAGATTCATGTCAGGGGATCTGTAGTTAGCAAGGATGTGATAGGTGGTCACACCTAAAGTTTGGCATGGAGCAGCTCTAGGGAGTCATGTTGTTGGACCAGTCTAACAGTGTACTTGTTCTTTATGAACACATACACCTCCTCCCTTTGATTTATCCTGAGCTGAGGGGGAATGAAATGTATGAAAGGCATTATAGACTTTGATAGTCGGGGTGCTTTCTGTGATTCTGAACCATGTTTCCATGACTGCACATATGTCTGCATCCTCCAGGGTGAGGAGTGCTTCCAGGGAGTGCAACTTATGTAAACTCTTAACGTTGAGCAGCAGTGTCTTTAGGTAGTTGTGAGTGATTTTTGTTATTTTGGAGGGTTTAACAACTTGGCACATCCTAAAAAAGGCACTATGAGGACAGATAAGGTTTTTAACAGTATCCTGTAGCTAAGTGGTAACAAGTGAAAACCATGTCTGGCAAAGCATCATGGTTTGTGGAACATGTCTACCCAAGCTGACTGATGTTGGATCTCCTTGTTGTGGCACCAGAAACTAAGCCAATTGCTGAAGTCAATCATTTTTTGCAGGCACTGTGGCATCATCATTGATGAAAGTAGGATGCTACTCAAGGCTAGAATCATACTTGCCTAGGACACATATTCAAAGAGCTCCATCATGTCTCTCATCGTATAGTTCAGTGAGGTACTTCGTAGGTTGTTTACACCCACATGGACTATAACTGTGTCATACTGGTACTTGTGGTTTAATGACCCACGCGTATGTGTGATCTGGCAGTTCCAGGCTCCAGACAGACAGCTCACTGTGATCTTCTCCTTGTTTAGCCTGGTAAGGGGGACAGCAGTATGTCTTACAGTGCAGTCCTCAATAACTAGAATGTTTGGCTGTGTGGTGTGTTGCCTTATGGGCTTGGAAGCGGGGCTAGTGCGATTTCAGAGTTATATGTTGTGTGAGGTGCTGTCTTTTTTGAGTGTGCACAAAGCCATTGAGAGATGCTTTTAGGAGATTTTGGAGGTCTGGGTAGATCACAAGCGAGTACCTCTGTATATGTGGTTCTGTGTGTTTCATCCTTAGTGTTGGTAGTGCTTATTTTTAATGCTAACAACCTGGTTTGCATTTTTCATGTGTGTATGTGAGAGCTTTGCCTTCACTGTCATTGTGTATCTACATCTCTCACATACTGTTTGTCTATTCTAAAATTAAATGGTTGTCAGTAAACCTGAGGCAGTTACTACACTGCCTAAGGATGCCCATATCCAAAAAGGTCAGAAACCAAGATGACAGGGAAGCGCCTGTTCATTTTACCAGATCCTTAGTAGATTGGAAGGAGTAGGAAAGAGTCACTTAAACTCTATAAGTGCACATGTTTGGTATTATACTATTAGATGACTTGCAATGGTGCTGCCCTCTGCACAAACTGGCAGCTCTTTAAGCATCTGTGAATAGTGGGAGACTATGCAGAGCATTTCCTACAGAGCATTTTAAACTGGAGAGGTTTTCTTATATACAAGGCAATGCGCAAATGTGAGGATTTATACCAGTAGGATGAAAGACTTTTACACAGTTAAGACCTCAGGCCAATCAGATAAACACACAATAAGCCTTCCACTAGCAGTTCGCAACTCATATGGGTTGAATCAGTACTCTGCTCCCACCAGAGTGCAACAAAAAACATCTAAGCTCAAGTGCAGTAACAAATGCTCTACAACAAAAGGTGGAACTCCTGCGCTATCAGGAATCCTTGGAAATAAGTTATCAAACCAATAAATGTTCACAGATAAAGAAAAAGGTATGCAAATGTAAGAAAACCTCTAGAAAAACAGAAAAGCTTTGCAAAATTTAGAAATTTTTTAGCAAAATCCCAAGAGCTTTGGCAAACTCAGAACAGCTTTTGAAGTATCAGAGTAGGTTAGGAAATACCAGAATATTGTTAAAATAACTTAAGAGCTGTACAGTAACACATAGATGGCATTTATTTAATAAGAGCAGGCTAAAAATGGTGATACATTCAATCAAATTAATAAATGCAGCACAGAAGTGTTAAATAGCACTGAGATATTTAAACCAAGTGCAAAAAATGCTTGTATCAGCTTTGTAGGTTGAGATGGTTTTAGAAGCAGTCCAAGTATTTTAATGACAGGTGTCCAAGCCAGACACAGGTTAGCTTTGAATAAATGAGCCATAGAAGCAGTAAAAATGTTTTTAGTCTCTTTAATTTCATGCACAGGTCAGTCATATTTTTGTCATTCAGAGGAGAAGTTGTGGATAGTAATTAATGAAGAGGGAAAAAGTCAAGTGGGATAAATTGATCCTTCCAATAGAGCAAGGAGGCTTAGGATTACCTGATTTGAATGGATATTTTAGAACTACACAGTTAAGGCTGTTATGCATAACACAAGCAGAACGCTATAATTCATAGTGGAAAGGGATGATGATGATGAAGCAGGGGGTGAAATTCAAGAAATAAGGAATGGAATTTTGGATGTAGGCCCTAAAAGAGAATAACAGTCAAACAGAGTATTATATTCATAAAGCAGCAGTGTGTGTACTAACAATTAAGCCATCATGGTAATAGAGAAAGAAGATTTTGTCTACAGGGATGAGGGCAATTAGGGGTACAGAGATGGCAAAGGAACTAAGGTATTGGGAGATGCCAAGAAGACATTTGTACATGCAGGCTAGAGACTGCATTCCCTTATCAGGGATTGATATCTGAGTATACTCAATGAGAAAGGGATAGGGGAATCCTAAGTGAAAGATCTCCACTGGTTGAGTTTTAGTTGAATCTAGAACATACTTTGCTTATTAAAAAAAAAAGAGATAAGTAGTGGGGTATAAAATATTGCTTAATAACTTTAGGAATCAAATGGAGGATGTCAGAAAAGATTGGGAAGAGAGATTAGATAAGCGAGTTACAAAGAAACAGTAGTAGGACATATTATATGTTTGTCTCCCAAATATGCAAGAAAGTCTAGAAGATTTTTTTTTTCCTGGAAATGTTTGCATAAGTACTTTTATACCCCAAGTAAACTCCAAAGATTTGTTCCTGGGGTAGATAGCAAATGTTGGAGATGTAACTGGAAAGAAAGATGAATCTGGGATCATATGTGTTTGGAGTGTAACAGGTTTGCAAACTTTAAAAATTTCCTACAGATTACTATGTCAGGAAAACTGGGCAAGCAAATGAATGTAATTAAGGAAATTATTTTTTTGAGCTGGGCTGCAGAATCTGAATTGCCTAGAGATAGACCTTGTTATGTTTAATTCTAGATGCTCCCAAGAAAAGCTATTAACAGAAAATGGAAATAAAAGTCTAAACCAACCATACTTGAATTAATGAATATTGAAACAGAGAAAAAAAACAGGGAATTAGGATCTTTAGAAAATGGTAGGAGTACATTTTATAGAAAAAATAATTGTGGAAACAGTACATGCAGAAAAATATTTTGGAGGAGGAATGTGGTTTAAGAGAAGGTAGAAACTGAACAATGTGTGTAATGTTGGGTTGTCTGTATTGTATAGATCAATGTATTGTGATGTATCATGTTTGTAAATATGAACTTGTTAGTATGGTTAATTACATCTGTATAAATGTAAGTTTGCCCGTCTCACAAGTGATAATTCACTAAAGAAGTTTAAAAAAGCCACCACCATAAATGAAGTACGGAAACACAAGGACTGTGCTTCTGTGACTCAAAAGAAAGCAAACACTCCCTGTAAGCCCTCATCTGAGTGATGGTAGCTCCTAAAAAGGCATTTTTGGTATGGTTACTGAGCAACCTCTTGTGCCCAGCACAAGGTCTGGAGATGTACCTTTCAATGTCTTAGTGGAAGAAGTATGGACAAAGCCTGACAAAATGGGGGGACAAAGGCCCAAAATAGGGACATATTTTAAGTATTGCTCTTGTAAACTAGAAAGTTGCTAGAGTAACAGGGTTTGTTTTAACATACATTTTCTGAAGGATTTGAAGTCTGAAACTCAAATGTATATCATTATTTAGTGACTTCAATCCTCATATCATTCCAGTGATTTGCAAAAAAAAAACACAAATTACATTCTGTGAAAGTCTGTACAGTTGAGAGGTATGAGCCTGGAGACCACATAATTTTGTCACCTTGACAAGTGAGCATGTCTCACATGTCAAGATTTCAGTCCTTAGTGAACCGTGCAGTGAAGAAGTTTACCTCCCTCCCTCTCTCCCTGATTAAGAGTTCAAAAATGAAGTGGCCAAGAACTTTTGGAGTGGGCTTTCATGTAGCCTGCTGCTGTTCTGACTGTACTGATGTTATGTTTTAGGTCACAACCTCAAGCATGCTGCAGCATGGTGCGGACAAGTTGAGGCTTTCCTTTATTAAAAAGGAGCCCCTGATACTTCATTCTTAAGTGGATTTTTGTAGGACCTGGTTGATAACCTGATGAAGAGGAAGCGAACAGTCTCACCTTTTTTTATACCTAACCATCTTGAGCGGAAGCAGCCTCCACACACATTGAGGAGGGCACTTAAGCATAAGGGTTTCAGTGAGTAGTTTTTGCCATGTCACATAAAGAGGTTCTCCAGTTCTGTGATGAATCTATGAGAAGCCTGCATGTCCTTTCTGTGTTTGTTTTATCCTGGTTCTTCAGTGATCTCCCACCTCCCAAACACACTACAATATGTTGAGTAATGATCTTCTGAATTACCTGTGGGTGTACATGTAGTGTTTAAGCATGTGTATGCATTCTGTGATAGGTGCTTTGTCCAGAACGATCTTCAAAGCTTTAACTTCATTGTTCGGCAGGCAAGGTTGTAACATCCCAGTAACCCTGGAAAGGGTAAAGCAGTTTATCAGAAAATTGATAAATGGATGGTCTTGCTTTCTGTAGTGCAGGCTAAGTCACCACAGTAGCATTCAGCATTCCAATAATCAATTTCCTGACACCTGCCTGGCCTGTCTTTTAGTGTGGGTGGATCTTTGAGTTTGCCTCGGCTTTTAGACCTTTCATAAAGGTACTAGCTGGGTCCAGATGTGCTCATGGTCATACAAGTTTTAGAGGTCTTAGGGTATGCCTGGAAAAGTCTTCACTACAGGATCAAACTCTCCTTAGAGTGCAGAGGTACAGACTACACATTTCTTAAAGGGGTGTAGAGGCCCTCATCCTTTTGGAATTGGGCAAGGATTATTGTTGCTGTGTGCTATTGGTTTTAAAGGAGACAAATAATGTCTGTCATGTTCTAGTCCTCATCAGCTTCATTCAGCATATTCAGTACTTAAGGCTCTAGATATTGACTTCACAGGTGATAATATATCTGCTGCCACAGGGTGCTTGATTGGCATCAGTGGATGTGATGATTCCTTCTTCATGGGCAAAGGCTTCTGTGAGGAAGTCAGAATGTGTACAACTTGGGTTGAAAGCCTGGACTGTCTAACCATCACTGCAACTGAAGAAACTATGCAGTCAGCTTGAGGACTGCAATGTCTGGCTAAGGCTCCCTAGAAGGGTGAGAAAGAAGATCTGGAGCAGGGTTCAGCACCCACGGAGGGTGAATCAGGTGAGACCAGAGGAAGAGTGTGCCCACACCTGTCAAGGCCAGAAGGGAGCAATGAGGATTACAGTGGCCTTGCTCCACATTGCATTCTGCAGAAACTTTGGGATGAGATGAGTGGGAGGATAGGCATAAAGGTGACCTGTGGGCCAAGTGTGGACTAGGGCATCCCTCGGGGACTTCCCCATTAGGGAATGAGGGCAACCTGTCTAGAGAAAATAGAGTAATGGAGACTGCCATTTAGCCAAGAAGATGCAGACTGGACCTTGCTGGTGGTATGTGATGGGAGAGTACAGCCACTGCCTGTCGATGAAGAGTGATGATCCTGAAAGCTGTCAGTCTGGCTATCTGTAACTTTGTATTCAAATGTGCTCCAGTTCTATCATTTGACCTGGTTGAAGTTTCGACTTGGCCAGATTGACTGTTCCCTAACTGGGGGCATAGGTGGAACAAGAATCCTGGTGGGATAGTTATGAGACAGTCATCCAGATATGAGAAAATGCAGAATCCCTGCAGTCAGAGATGAGCTGCAACCACTGCCAAGCACTTTGTGAACATCCAAGGGGGCTATGGTGAAATAAAAGGGCAGGGCACTGAATTGGAAGCAACTGGTTCCCATCTGAAACAGTCTGAAGGTCTCTCAAGCACATCCAGCCATCCATTAGCAGGGGTAGGATAGACTGTACTGTGACATTAGGAATTTTGTCTATTTCACATATTGATTCAAGGTACACAGTGGGGCTCAAGTCCCAGTTTTTCTTCTGCACCAAAAAGAACCTTGATCCAATTCCAGATCCATGTTGGCCTTGCGACCTCCTAGATGACTTGCTTGTCTAGCAGCTCTTTTATTTCTAGTGCTGCTGCCTCCCTTTAAGAGGATGGCCCATCAGAAAGTTTTCTTGAAAACAGGGTTTGAGAAAGATGTGTAACCTCTGGTTGTGATCCTTTACACCCATAGATCAGAGAAGATGAACATCCAGGCTGCAGAGTGCAAGAATAAATGCCCAGCAGTCAAGCAACTATTCAGGGACTCTAGAAAGACCTATCGGAGAAAGGTACCCTGAGTGACAGCTTTGCTTCTGCAGTCAACCTCTGCCACACAGGAGATATGTCCACCATGATTGTTTTCCCTTCTGCCTTGGGGAGAAAGAGGGTCGTCTTTCACTAGCCGCCACCACCACCACAACAGAATCCATTGCAGGACCCTTGCTGCAAAAGGAATTGTCTTTGGGAGGAGAGTAATTTTGTCAGGCTTTTGGGGAATGGGTTTAACAATATCCAGTTCCTTCCTTACCCGCTTCGATACCATGTCAACTAATTTGTCTGGGACGGACCACCAAGAAGTAGATGGGCCAGCCCCAAACCCCTCAAGGAATACTGATTCCTCCTGGGACAGGGCTTCGGTGGGCCACCACCCTTTTTTCCTCAGAAGTTCAAGAATCTCATTAAAGGAGACATCTTAGAGGTGGGATCTAGGGGATTCTTCCCTTTCATCAAAATCAGTATCCTCTGTTTGAGAATCTTGTGAGTTGTCTATGTTTTTCCTGTTGCACAAAGGCTTCCTGCAACCTTCTTCAGTGGGGTGGACTAGAGAGGACTCTGAAGCCAAAGCAGAGTCCACTATGAGACTGACTAGACACTCTGAGGGGCTGGCTGTGTTGATGTGACTGAATGTGAAAGACAAGGACCTGAAAAACACTGTGGGGGCAAGTGTGGATCCAAGCAGGAAAAGGAAGCATGCTCCTGAGTCTGAAAGAGTGCTCTCTTAAAGGCCTCAAAGGCACAAGTCAGAAGAGGCCCTGATGCCATCCCAGTAGGATCCAAGGACTCCAACACAGACTGGCCCAAATGACCCATCTGACTCTGCTGTGAGGTCGATGCCAGTGCTGAGCTATCTAGCGCAAATGCACCAAAAGGAAGGTTCCAACAATTTCAGGGTTGATTCCAACCCCACAGTGCTGACACCTCCGCTCCAACATCCATTGAAGTCTGAGGCACTTAGTGTTAATTGGATCAGAGAAATTGTAGGAATTGAAGAAGACCAAAACTTCAGATATGACAAAGACAAACCCCGTGAGACACTCTGGTCCAGATGCTGAAGTCCATGGATCAGATTGTGGAAGGAGCTGCAGTTTGATGGGGAGACGGAACAAGGCTAAAGATTTCGACAGGGGTCAGAGCCAGGAGAACCACCAGCTGGATCTGGGTCCTAACAACTTCCTCATCATTCTGTCAATGTCTGCTTCTGATAGACTTCTGGAGTACCAGAGTAATCTCAGGGACAGTGCTGTGGACAGGGGCCTAGAAGTCCTATAAAAAGATTTTTCTTGCAGGAAGGATGAGCAGAGCCTGGGGTTGGTGCGAATTGAGGCTCTCAGAGCAGAGAAAAGGAGTTTGGGATCCAATAATAACAGACTCGAAAGCTTCTCTAACTTTAGCACAGGGCTAGAGGGATCTGAATGATCCAGAGAATGCTTCTTAAGTACTGCCTCTCCTTATCTTTGTCCTTGGCATTTCTGAACTCCCTCCACCCCTGCTGTTATCTGCTACTCTCTTAGAAGTAGGGTAGGAAGAAAAAAGAATGTGGAAGGGGAACTTATACTGCTGTGGCAGTAAGAAGCCCCTTGAGTAGCAATATGTTTTGCTTTTCTGTAAGGGTTCTAGTACCAAAGTCAGTACAAATCGAATAATTCTCATGCCAGTAAGAAGCCCCTAAGAAATAAAATAATTTAGTGTGAGCATCCAATTTAGGTGTCCTGTGGCCACAACCAACACACTTTTTAAAAACTAGAGGGTTTCTCTGCCATTTCGATGACCACTTAAACTATACAAACACCAAGAAGAACAGCAATAACAACAGTAGAGAGTACTGCTATTCTAAACAGACTGAAGAGGGAAAGAAACCCCAAATTGGCAGAGAGAAAACTTTTTTTTATTATAAATATCAGAAAGGGGGAAATGTAGGTGAGGAAAAATTGATGGATTAAGTCACTATGAAAACTGTCCCAAAGGAGAAGAGTAATAACAAAAAAAAAAGTTAAACTTGTTTGCAACACAAGTGCTAAACCTAGAGATCATGTCCAGTGCAAATGAGATCTGAGGTATTTTGATACTAAAAGGGGAATTGTGGGGAAGGGGAAGGCCTGAGCCCTGAATCCAAATTCTGCCAGTGACCCAGAATCTAATCCTAGTTGGATCCGGTAGCCCATCTATTGAAGAACAGACTGAAGAAACATCAGATCCAATGTTATGGTAAGTACACAAAAAGTTATGTACTCACTACAATGTTTCATCTGTGTTGTCTATTTTATTTCTTCCTCAACATATGGATTTGGATCTGACTCGGCCACTTTTTCCAGTTCGTGAAACACTGAAACTCTGGAGCTCCTCCCTCATCCACAATGCACTAAGCCCATACCATACCTCATCTTGTTTGCTGACCTTTTTAGACAGTATAGCAGTTGATAAATAACAATGTGAGACAACAGTATCCGAAGCTCAAATAAAGGAACATTGGTTATTTAGCATCTTCTTTTCCTTCCAGAATTTAAATTGGTAGGGGGTCGGAGGTGGGGGAGTTGATGAAGAATGAAAATAGGCAGCACAGATTGAATGTTATGGTGAGTGCATAACTTCTTTATCTGATGTTGTAATTTTCATTCATTCCTCAACAAATGGGACAGAGTCCCCAGCTACCTAAATCCTGGGAGGACTCTAAGGCAGGATATTTCTGAGCATCACTGAGCCAAAGGCCGCTGTTATCCTAGAAACCAGGTCTAATTTGTAATGAGCAATAAAGATATGAAGATTAGCCAAGTTGCAGCTGCACAAATATCATCTAAGGACGATATGGATAAAAACGCAGAAGATGTCATAGATCTGGTGGAATGAGTCTGTAAATGTTTAGGCAAAGACAAACCCAATTTTTTTGTAAACAAAGGAATACAATCAGTTAACTATTTAGTTAAAATTATTTTAGTAACTGGTTTGCCCAGTTTTGAATCCTAAAAGGAGACAAATAATTTTTCTGCAAATTTTTGTCCTATGTAGACGTAACTGTCTGTGAACAATCCCATAGGTGCAATATATATTCTTTGTTTGTGAAATCTGGAAAAAAATGGAATGTTGATAGTTTGACTGATAATTAGATTCTGACACCACCTTAGGAAGGAATAATTGGTTGGTTCGTAAGGATACCCTATTCTTATGAAAAATCAAATAAGGAGGCTTAGAAGATAGGGCTTGAAGTTATGAGACTCTTCTAGCAGAGGTAAAGGCCACTAAAAAGACAGTCTTCCAGGTTAAAAATGTTTAGTTCACATTTGGCTGACGGTTCAAAGAATGATTGGGTCAAAGATTGTAAAACCAAATTCACATCCCACGGGGGAGTGGGATCTTTAAAAGAGGGTCCAAGAAGAAACATTCCCCTTATAAAGGCCTTACAAAGCAAGAAGCTAAAGATGAATTATTTACTCCAATGTGAAAATTAGAAATGGCAGAAAGTTGTACTTTAATAGTTGAAGAACTAGCACCTTCATTAAAAACTGTACCTAAAAACTTGAGAACTTCAGGAACTGGCACTGAAAAGGGATCAAAGTAATTTTGCTGCACCCAAACAACAATTTTTTTCCATTTACTTCTGTAAAATTTTCTAGTGGAAGCTTTGTGGGAAGATAAAATGTGCAGAGGGGGGAGGAGAGCCTGAGTTGTCTGGAGAAGCCATGCAGTCAGTTTTAGGTCTATAAAGTCGGGTGTATCATGTGAGACAGGAGGTTGGGAAGTGGATTCAGAATCCATGGCAGGCAAAGCAGATGAGGCCAAAGAAAGGGGAATCAAATTTTACAAGGCCAATAAGGAGCAAGAAGGATGAGTGTGCTATTCAGTCAAGATGCTTTCTGAAGAAATTTGGGGATTAGAGGTACTGGGGGTGGCATTCATGGAGAAGAGCATCCCTCAGTGACTCCCACAGTGGGGGATCAGGGCAAAGAACATGCTGTACTTTTGTTGAGGGGAGATGCAAAGAGGTCACAGCAAGGTTGGCCCTATTTACAGAAAATATCTTCTGCCACTTTCATGTTGAGTGACCACTTATGAGGCATTAGATGAACCTGCTTAATTTGTCTGCTAGCAAGTTGGATTTCCCCAAAATGTGCATTGCTGTCAGAAATAGATTGGATGAGATCGCCCATTGGTATACTCTCAAAGCTTCTTGGCACAGGGTTAAGATTTAGTTCCTCCTTGTTTGTTGATGTATCAGACCATTGACATGTCTGTTTGAATCGCAATAGTCACGGAAGGGAGCGTGTTAGATCCAGTGAAAACCAGGGTCAGACAGGAGACGTTCAGTGCTGAGAGACAGTCTGCTCTGATAATCTAAATATTTTCAGATCTAATTTCAAGGGCAAAGATGGATTAGGTGACTTCTTTTTGGACTACTAAGAGCCCACTTTTTGCTTTTCTTTAGATTTCTCCTTGAACTTGTCCTTTCTGGCATCCTTATCCCTGCCTGCCTTCTCTCTTGTTTTCTATTCCTTAGATGAGGTAACTTGGGGACTCTGCCAACTCTGTTGGAAAAATATGGAACAGACTACCAGCTGACTTGACACTAGAACCCTCACTAACTCAATTCAAAAACAAACTCAAGAAATACTTCAAAGCTCATTGGTTATGTCCTTGCACTAACCCCGACTAGTGACCTCTCTATTTCTTAGGTGCCTTACCTTCAACTACTAACTTTTTTCTACCACTCCATTTCAGGAAGGGTCAATTGTATAATTGCTGCTCAGTGTGTCTTAAACCTGAATGTAATGTTATGTATGCTTAACTTTGAAAATAATTTTATGTTTTGTCAAGTGTTTTATAATAAGTACTATATGTGCTAAATGCTGGTATTGCGTATGACTGTAATCTGCTTGAAACTAGCATTTACTAAATGTTCAATGTGTATTATTATCTTGGAGCTTTTCAACCCGGGCCTCCACTGAAAATGGACATGTATCCAGTCGGACTATCCCGGTCAACAAATGTAAAATAAATAAATAAGTAGTAGATGAGGAAGAGGAGAGGGCAGCAGACCCTTTCTGGGTTGGAGGAAGTCCTTTAACAATTAGTTTCTCCAGTCTTGTTTGCAAGCCTCAGCACTGAAGGAAGCACAGGCATAGCACTCTGTATCCGATGAGCGGCCCCTAAACAGTAGACCTGGGGGGCTGCAGCTTATGTACACACTCCATGCACTTCTTGAAGCCCTGACTGTCAGACATGGAAAAAGCGTGCGTGCACACACAGTAACAATTGGCTGAATATTTATATAAACGTAGTATAGAGCTGTGCACACTTAAGTTCACAGTTATAACAAGTTTAGTGATATAATATATCCTAACGAATATTTCAAAAATATATAACTATAAAATCTCGTATCTAATCCTAACTGTAACAACCTTAACTACCTATTCTGTCAACCTACCTAACTCAGAAAAACAAACCTAGAATACTTCGTTATTATTACTAAAGATTTCAATATACTAGAGAGAGAAAAACCCTGCCAGTAAGTGAGGAGCTTTTAGAAAAAATTCCAAAATGCATATGAAAAAATGGAGCTTCCAGATGCACAACTGAACACCTCAGGTGGCAAACGAGATTTGAAGTAGTAAATTGGAGATAGGGAATTATGGGTAGGGGAGAAGTCAGAGCCCTGGAATGGATGAGCTTCACATTTGTTTCTGAGGTCAGATCCGAAAACCACAGTTGAATTGGTCAAAAACAGACAATATTAGAGCATGTATTTCTGTTGTAGAGCAATAGAAGGGTAATCTGCCCTGTTATTTTACCCCTCTGCCATGTCCGCCATTAATTCTCCCCAGAGGACTTGATCCCGTTTGTTCTCTAGAGGTATGGAAAATCCCTTCAGATCATGTAGGGCAAGGGTCATCTGGAGGGGACATCTGCCTGGTAGATGTCATGGCCTCTGCATTCACCCTGGCATCCCAACAACTGAGGATAATTATGCCTGGTATCCTAGCACCCCTTCCTTTTATGCCGACCAGGGCATATGAATTACCTGTGCCTTACAACTTGCTAATGCATGCTGTTTCACACTAGCAGGCAGGGGCACCATCACTGGTTGGGCAGTCCACCTAGTCCTGCTCTAGGAATGATCACTGATCAAGATTTGCCCCAACACCACCATGAGATCTGTCTTTTTCCGAAGCTACAAGCATGGTCAGCCAGTTGCAAAGACCTTTTTCTCCAGTCTGCTCCATCAGGCACCCAGATAGCTAACTGAAATCAGATTCCATAGGTCATAGTCAAGGCTTTATTCCTGTACACCACCTGAGCAGGTGTTACCTGCCTTTATTTATTTTTTTAATCATTTTGCATGATTTTTATTTTTATAAAGTCCCTTAACTGATCTTTTGTAATCAACTGGGATGTAACTCAGTAAAATGAAGTTTTGGGAAGTTTATGTAATCAGGGGTGTGTTTTTATGTGTAGATTTTATTTTTCTTGACCAGGTTAGTTGCATTTATCTGTTAACTGAATGTATGCAAAGCAAACATTGAGCACTATGACACAAGTAATCCAAAATGTGGACATAAAATTTAAATATTCATTAGGGGTCCAGTGATAAGAGGGTAAATCACATATAGATCTTAAGGTTATAAAATAGTTCTAATGTATCGCAAAGCATTTAAAAGCCCATGGCTTCTGGAGCCTGTCTGCCTCAGGACCCCTTGTCTAATTCTGGCAGATATCAGGGCCTTTGCATTCTCCCTGGCATCCCAACAACTGAGAACAGTTATGCATAGTATCCCAATAGTTCTTCCAGCAAAGCAAACAGATTTGGAGCAAAGTCAGTCAGCTTCTGTACCAATTCTTCTGGTTGCCTTGTAAGTTATAAGGGAGGTTTGAGGGAGTCGTACTGCTTTTTTCATAAGGACTAAATCAGATCAAATGTTAACTGTGCATGTCTTGCTAAATTTTGTAGTAAATTCTGGTAGCATCTTGTGTGAGCAAGAGTATGTTTGCCAAATATGCCAGCTTGTACTGATAGTTGTGTAACCAAATGTTATACTTGTCATTCTGATCATCATGACATAATAATGCACTGCTGCCAAGATATTGCTGTGGTCAAACACCAGTTTTGTTGGTGCCTTGATATAAAAATGTTGGGAAGTCCTGGTTATTGCTTCAGCCGCATGGCACTGAAGGTCTGTCTCACCCTGGGAATTCACAATAGTTCTGGGCTATAAGGCATCTGTTATTCTAGTAATACCTTCAGAAGACTGAATCTGAGGAAATTACAGTGTCTTGTGAGGAACATGTGGCAGCAGTGTGAACAATCACTTTAGTACTCTTCCCATGTGTAAGGAGTTACACTGCATCAATGATCCTTCCGATGGGAGTAGTACAGCTGTTTGAGCATGCTTACCCTAACATCTGGTGTTCAGATGACAGCATCACTGCCACAGTATGGGTCCTGGGCATCACTCAATTCTCTACCTTTTTCTGCATCTCCTCTGGAGAATGGCTAGAGGAGATCTTCTCATGTTACAGGACCTTCCTTCCAGAGCACCTGTGGTTACTCAACAGGTTTTAATTGGGAGGACCTGACATTTCTTTGACCTGGATCCCTTCCCATAACTCAAAGGCACACGTTTGTGATGTGTTACTCCAAAAGAGAACTAAAGGTGGTGTAGGCTGCTGTGCTTTATGCACCCTCTAAGCTGGAATGAAACCAGTTCTGCTGTGAGGATATCTGACCACTCTGGAAATCTCTCTGGGAAGCATACATCTGTTGATGGCAGATGCTCATGTAAAAGAAATTATACTGCAGCAGAAATACTGTTATGGTGAGTAGACTCACACAGCTGTATTTTGAGGCATTTAAAAGCTTCCATTATGTTCTTTGTTTATGTACTGAATAAGATAAAAACGTAAGTACATTTTCTTACACTTTAAAATGACAGTGTTTGCACCAAATTCTTACAACAAAAGAACATCTGTTAGTACAAGCATTGACAAATGCTAATAACTTGTGGGGTAACTGAATAACCATTTAGAAAATAAAGATCATGCTCTTTGCCAAAAGTTTCTTTGCAAGTCCATGTAAACTCAGAAATTTTTATTAAAGTAGTTGTGATATTTTTTTATCAACACATTTCTTCTTGCGTAAGAAGTTCATTATTAGGCACTGCTGTTCAGAGCAGGTGGCAGTATTAACTTCTTATATTGTATAGAATAAGGCAAGCAAAGTATGTAAGCACCAGTACAAGAACAAGACCCTCATTTCACAAATGTCCAAAGTAATATGAAAACTTATAATGGCTGACAGACAGATGTGTATATTTTTTTGTCTCTGACCATTATGCTCAGTGGTGGATTATAATAAGCATAATTTGGACAATCACCTAGGGCCCCATGACCAGCCACTAAGTATCAACAAAATATGAAAGGTATATACTCACCATAACGATAGATTTATGTTGTCCGTTTCCATCCTTCAACATATGGGTCTCTTATCTGTCTTCGGATCTGATGCTCAGGCTCCTCCTCCTCACCTATAGTCCCTGTGTAGAGAGCTAGCTAGCTACCTCCAAACAAGTTTGCCTGCCAGTGATAGGAAATTTAAAAATATGAAGGTGTTTGGCAGCCCCCCCCCCAAAAAAAAAAATAGCTGACTTAAATGCTGTCAGCCTTTGAAAAGAGAGTAGAAAACATCTGCAGGAGCCAAGGCAGGGTCAGCTAGAGCCATCTTCGAATGTGTCCATGATTAAAAAAAACTTTGCTTACACAAAATAAGGAGGGTGATGTTGGGAGGATAATTGAGGAAGGATGGAGACAGACAACACAGATGTATTGTTATGGTGAGTATATAACGTTCATATCTAATGCTGTCTTTTTTGTTCGTTCTTCAACGTACGGAACAGAGTCCTCAGCTACTTTCTTTCTTAGGAGGCCTTGTGGAAGTATACTCCAGATCACAAATAAACAAAAGGAGGCTCTAGATCTGGATTGCATATCCAATTTATAGTGTGAGATGAAGGTATGTATCATGGACCATGAAGTTGCAGTGTGTACACCATCAATTGGAACACTAGACGAGACTGCTTTAGGCAAAGCCACAGATCTGGTGGAATGAGCCTTTAATATCAGAGGAAATGGCAATTCTGTTTCTTGATTAAAAAAAAATTCCTGCAACAGCCAGCACAAGAAGGTAATTTTGGGACAACGCCTTTCCCAATTTAGATATAGAGAAGGACATAAATAACAGATCAGATTTCCTGAAAGGTTTTGTCTGATGTAAGTAAAAATGTAACTGGTGATGACCATCTAGCAAATGCAAAATGTATTTACCCTTGTTTGATAAATTTGGGAAGAACACTGGCAGACTTATGGACTGATTAATGGATAATTCAGAAGCCCCCATAGGAAGAAAAAAGGGGTTGGTTTTCAAGGGCATTCTCTCCTTGTGAAAAATAAGACAGGGAAGTTTTGAAGACAGGGTGTGCAGCTCAGAAATTCTTCTAGCAGAAGTGATGGCCACCAGAAATAAAGCTGTCCATGATAAAAACTTCAGATCAACCCTAGCAGCAGGTTTGAATGGGGGCCCAGTCACAGCGTGTAGCACAGTAGTAATATCCCAAGGACAGACTGGATCTCTAACTGGGGGACACACTAAAAAGGTGCCTTGGATAATCTGAGAGATGCAATGGGCATATGAGTTTCACCTATATGGAAAGAAGATATTGCATTTGCTCTTGTAAATCTTTCTAATTGAGAGTTTTTGGGAAGAAGACAAAATATGGACAACTGAAGATGAAAACCTGGACTGTCAAACCATCACTGGAATTGGAGAAACCATTTGGTCAGTTTGTGGGACTAAATGTTCGGGTGAGGGAAACCTGACAGGTGAGATAGAAGATCTGAGTCTAAGCCCAGCACCCAGCGAGGGTGGATTATAGGCCAGAGGAAGGAAAACCAGATTTGTCAAACCCCATGCTCTATAAGGATGACTGTGACCTTCATCACAGATGCTTTCTGAAGAAACTCTGGAATCAGAGATGTCAGTGGAAGGAGTAAAGAAGACCTAGGGGTCAACAGTGCATTAGAGTGTCCTTGGGTGATCCTCCCTCTTGGGGAATTAGAGCAAAGAACTTGTTGCATTTGGTGTTTTGGGCAGAAACAAAGAGGTCACAACAAGGTTGGCCTCAGAGGCTGAAAACCCAGTCCATTACTAATGGATTGAGGTACCACTCTTGAGGGAGCAAAATAGACCTGCTCAACCTGTCTGCAAGGACATTGGATTTCTCCAGGATATACATTGCTATCAGAAAGTGGTGAGAAATGATCACTCTCTCATGGCCTCTCAACACAAAGCACCTTTTTGGTGGAGGGATGAAATGCTTGTTTGAGGGAGCTTTGCTGTCTGATGAACTGTAAAGAATGGACTGGTTGTAACTTGGATGTCTTAGATTCACTGTAATCCCAAAGTCTATTGCACTGCTGTAGCAAGGAGTCTCTGGCTTAATTGAGTAGATTCCTGGAAGGAGCAGTGATGGGAATATACGGAAACCCTGCAGTCGTAGATGAGCTGCCACTACTGCCATACACTTGGTAAACACCCGTGGAGGCTGTGATGAGGCCAAAGGGCAGAGCTCTGAACTGTAAATGACTGGCTCCCAGCTGGAAGTAAAGTGGTAGTATGCATCTTGAAGATCTATCAAACTCAACCAGCCATTCTTTCTCATTAAGGGAAGAATGGACTAAACCATGACCATCTGTAATTTTGTTTACTTCACAACTTGGTCAAGTGGCTTAGGCCCTCATCTTTCAACTTCCAGATCATCTCTGTTCTGGGGACACCACTTGGATGGCTCCATTTCTTACAAGCTTCCTTATTTCTGAAGTGGCTTCATCCCCTTTGTGAGGGTGAAACATCGGGAAATTCTTTTCGGGCATAAAGAATGGGTGTGTAAGGGAATGAAATAGCCTCAGGTTATGATCCACTGCACTCATTTGTCTTGAGTGATGGATGTCCGGATTTCTGGGTGTAAGAATAAGTGACCCCCAAATGTCTTCAAAGTGAGACAGTCGGGCAATGGTTCAAGAGTGCTGCCAATGTTTCTCTGAGAAATTACCCCTGAAGCCTTGGTTTTGCAGGCAACTTCTGCCCCTTGGACAACATCCATTATAGATAGGGGCTTCTCCCTCTTCTTCAGGGAGCTCTTTCTCCAGAAGTGTCAGATGCAAATCTGTAGGATTTACAAAACCAAATTCTCTTTCCTCCCTTTTGTTTTCTGGAGAAGCTCCTGTGGGTAGAGCATTTGTTCTCTATGGCAGATAGGAATTTAGCATCCTTCTGACTTCTTCAGATGGTTTCTTTAACCTTGGGACCCAAAGTAGTTGATCCATCATACGGGCATTGACAAAGGACGTTGTGAAGTATTCTGCAAAATCGCATAGCTGCATTCAGGCATGCCTTCGTATGGAAATAGCTGTGCTGGCTGCTCTAGATGCACCCGCTGGGGCATTAGTGATAAGGTGTATAGACGCATTGGATAATGACTGTAGGGTAGCCAACTGTGAATGAATGGATTTTTTGTGGTCTGCAGGCAAGGCCCTTGGGAGAGATTTGGCAATTTCCTTTATCAAATCCCCATGAAAATGAGTAACATGAGACAATTTAGCTGTCACACCTTAAAAGCAGACAACGAGTACCCATGCTTCCCATATCTGTCCAATGCACACAATTCTCTATTCGATGCAAGGACAGAAGAACTTTTTTCTGCAAGATCCTTCTTAGTGGCACCCTTGCTCCACTGGGGACGGTCTTTGGGAACAACAAAAAACTTGTCTAACATTTTGGAGATCGACTCACCTGTGTCAGATTCCATCCACACCTGGGAGGAGATAAAGTCTACCATCTCATCAGCTGGGAGACCTATGAAAGAAGTAGAAGGGCCAGAACTGAAAGCCTCAAGAAAAACTGCTTCCTGTGGAGAAGGCACCTAGGAGAGCCAAGCCCTTTCTGTCTAAGTGTAAGAATCTCTCCGAATGAGATGCCTAGAAGGGGGCATGTGGGAGAGCCTTCTCCTGCATCAGAATCAGTGTCGGTGATAAAAGATTCCTCAGGGGAATCCAAGTGTCTCCTCATACACTTTCCTGTGTACCTGTTCTGTGGAATGTTCAGGAGAGAACTCAGAAACTGATATAGCCTCTCTTATGAGAACAGACTCAAGGTTCCTGGAAGCTGGCTGCCCTGATAGGACAAGGACTATATCCTGTGGAACCTGGGAAATCCTAGGAGGAAGGTTTGGATCTAGTTCCTAAAGGGTAGATCTCTGTCTAGGTTGAGAGAGTACTCTCTCTAAAGCTGCAAATGCCAAGCTCGATATGGATCTAGGAAGCCTTGCTGTCGGAGCCAAAACTCCAGATTGTGGCTCAACCCTATATGTTGTTCATCTGGGATCTAAGGTTGGTACTGAACCCAAACTATCAAGAGCCAATGCTCCTTGAGGAAGGAAAGGATCTGAAGACCTTGGATACGATCCTGGCCTGACAAAGTTGATGCAGACTGTTCGACTTCAAGACTGTGACTGGGTCAGAGCTGACTTTGTCAGAGAACTTATCGGAGTTGAGGAAGAATGAAGCCTTGGTTCTGATGCAGATCTGCCCTGGTTAAGAGTGTGATCCAAGGGCTCTGATCCGAGAGCTCAAATAGGAGAAAGAGCTATTAATGAGTGAGGGGGAAAAAGTGGTTCTTCTGGATCTAACAGTGGTCAGCGCTGGGAGGACCCCCAGTTTGGATTTTGATCTGAAGATATCTTCTCATCATCCTGTTTACGTCAGCTTTGGTAAGGCTCCAAGAAGACCTAGTTGACCTCAGATAAGAAATTGAGGAAGGTGGCCTGCAGGGGTAATGGGGTCTGTCCTACAAAATTGGAGACTGGAACCCATGAGAGATAGGATCTGGTGAAAATTTAGGAAGTTTATTGGATTGAATAACTGGCTCCAAAGGTCTAGAAATGTTAGACTTAGAGCTTATGAAGGTTTTGGATCCTGAGATCTCTTTTTTTGCTGATTCTGATCTCTCTCTTTCTCTTTTCACATCCCTTTGCTTTCTTTGTGTATATCAGACTCCTTATATGAAGAAGAGAGAGAAGAGGAAGAAGCAGCAGCAGCAGAAAACCTTCCCAATCTTGAAGGTTTTTTTTTCTTCTCCAGTGGCAAAAGAAACACACCAGACTCGTCCAGCAAATGACAACTGAAATGAATGGACTAGAAACAGCACGGCTGAATAAACAAGTTTAGTTTAATTTCTAAGCACTTTCGCCTTCAGTAAAGGCATCATCAGAGATAAAAACAGAACACAGGAAGCAAATCTGTTTAACTATACCTCTCAAAAGATATTTAACCAATAAAAACCCTTCTCTAGAACAAGTGTAGCAGCATTTAAAGTGACACTGCATATATACAAAGCACAAATACATATAAAACAGACATAAAACTTAATACTGTGCTACTTAAAAGTGTAAAAATACTTAAATACTTAGTTTATTTTAACTTAGTAGCTCTTACTTTTGTGGCGTACGGAGTCGCTGTCACGCCAATGTATCCAGGGATTCCAACTCAGTCAAACCGCTAATTTGAAGCAGATCTAAATTAACAAGTCCCTAATCGGTTAAAAATCATCCACTTTATTGCCAGTATAGTACAAGGTTAAGCGCTTTCACACACAAAAAGTGTGCTTCCTCAGAACAATGCTTTGAGGTTTCTTAATCATTATATACGCAAATTGGCGCCAAAAATGCATTCAAAGCTATTTAAAGCTACAATAACATCCTAATCAAAATTTAATATAATGTATTATATTGTGTTTAAAATGTTCCCTTTTGTTCTCCCTACTTGTTTACTAATCATACAAATACATAATCTTAAATCTCTGATGTTAATAATAAAAAATAGACATAATTCATAAATAATATAATTATGTAATAAATTCATTCAGTGTTATCCAAAGTGCTTAATATTTAAAAACCGAGCCTGTACATATTGCATTCTACATGCTAAAAGATTCTAAAAAACATTGAAAAAATTGATAAAACTGTTACTATCTAATAAACTTCCTATACATATCCTATAATTAAAAACATGAAATGTAAAATGTAAACTATAAGATGTGATCAAACATACCAATAATATTAATAATATATATTTCTAATATGTATGTCAAACTGCAAGTATCGGTTTGACAGAGATAGTCATTAATTCCAGGTGGGGTAGTGGCATCCGTCAATATCTGCCAATAACATTCTCTGTAAGACAAGTGCCCCTTAATGTTACCCCCCCTAGGGTTTGGATGTACTGTTTCTAAAATACAGAATTTGAACTCATGCTCACTACCTCTGTTCATAATATGTTTTGCTAAAGCATTTTTATCGTCCTTTTTTCTGATGGAATATGTATGTGCATAAATCCTTTTTCTAAACTGTTGTTCGGTTTTTCCGATATAATATGAAGGACATTTCTTACAAATAGCCAAATATACTATGTTTTGTGTGTTGCAATTCCCTTTTTTAAGGAATAATTTAATCTTGTTGTAATTCATTAACTCTATCTTTGTCTCTTCCGTTATATACCTGCACTGGTTGCATGAACCACATCTCTTAGTACTATTTACAATTTCATTTTTATGTTTTGAACCTTTTTCTAAAAGTAATTTAATATTCTGCCCCATCCTATATATAAACCTGGGCTGAATTCCTAGTAATCCTACTATTTCATCATTAACCAATAGTGTGTGCCAATGCTTATTGAGTATGTCCTTTATACTATTACTGTGTCGGCCAAATTCAATCACGCACGATCTACCAAAATCTCTTGTCTTTACTTTCTCAATTGGTACATTGTTGTCGTTTGATGTGTTAGTGTATTTAGTTCCCAACATAGGGGTATATTTACTCCCCTTTTGTTCAATGACCTCAACCTTAACACTTTCCATCATTCTCCTGTCATAACCCTTGACTATAAAAAATGAAGTGATAAGATCTATCTCATTCAACATGTCAGTCCGGTCCGAGGTCATTCTCAGTGCTCTAATACACTGCCCTTTGTATATATTCCTTTTGGTCTTGTTGGGATGGCAGCTGCTGTAATCCAAATAGGAATTACTAAACGTTTTTTTCCTATATATATTGGATCTGTAAGTGCCTTCTTCTCTAGTAATGATAGTATCTAGATACGGTACACCTTTTTTGCTAGTATTAGATGTGAACTTAAGAAAATCACTACTGTTGTTGATGTATGTAATAAAATCTTCAAGGGAGTCCTGATCACCCTCCCATATGATATATATATCATCTAAAAAACGTGAATAGTGTTTAATTTGGTTCTTGTATACACTTGAGAAAATATTCTTCTCCTCCCAACTTAACATTACTAGATTAGCGTAAATAGGGGCACAGGCAGACCCCATTGCTACCCCTTTGACCTGTTTGAATATTTCCCCTTCATAGAAAATGTAGTTATTTTCCAACACAATAGACATAAGTTCGTTAATCAGCTGTACCCTGTCCCATTCCAAGTCACCATGACGGTATATACTGTCACTAAATGCTTCCAATCCTTCCTTCTTCGGTATGCACATGAAAAGGTCAATAACATCAATGGATACATAAAGTAGGTTGTCATTTCTAATGTAAGTTGGAAAGTTAGCAAGAAATTCCCACGAGTCTTTCACCAAATGTTCTGTCTTATTGTAGATGTGTTTCAACATATTATCTATAACCACTCCCATCGGAAAAGTTTTAGATTTGCTTCCAGACACTATGGATCGGAAGGGTGGGTTGTTAACATCTTTATGCACTTTTGGTATCCCCACCAATGTAGCCAATGTCGGGTATTCGACCCTTAGGAATTTGTATAGATCGTCTGTAATTCTGTTATCTATCAAATACTCCTCTAAATATAAATCTATCCTTTTATAAGCTATGTTTAATTCATTGGTGGAGATACTCTCGTAATTTTCCAAATTGTGGAGTATGTCGTGCATTTTGTTTTTGTATTCCATATTGTCATATATTACAACCCCACCCCCCTTATCGGGCTTCATGATTCTTACATCTGTCCTGGATCTGAATTCGTCCAGTACCTCATTCTCTTCCTTAGAGAGGTTGGATTTCTTTTTATTAAAACTAAACGTTCTACTTATCCTGTATATGTCATGTAAAACCGCTTTTTCATACCTACCCACTTCCTTATTCATTATTGGCGTGAATGTGCTTTTCTTTCTCAATATATTCACTTCAGTGTCTACATGTTGTACCATATCAGATATATTGTCTTTAAACATTATGGCTAAATTGAGTTTTCTAATATATTTCTTTATATCACATACACAGTCCACTATTCTAAAACTTCTCATAGGTATAAATTTCATTCCTTTTGACAATAGCCTGAAATGGGCTTTGTTTAATGTAACATTAGTATAATTGAATATTTGAACATTTTTATACCTACTAATAACTCCTTCTTGCTCAATATGTTCACCCTGACTGTTCGCAAGGCTCATAGTAAAATTTAGTAACTGTCTACCATTCGAGGTGGGATCCATCACTCTAAACCCATCGAATGTATTTACCTCCATGTTCTGTTTTTTGCCCACCTCTTGTAAGACCTCTGATTGTAACCCTGGTGAAAATTTTCTGTCTCTTCATCATTATAATTGTCATGCCAATTATTTTCTGTGTACCTGACGTCCCTGTTTGGTGCCTGGTACAACCCTTTCCAGATGTATGCCTTTCCTTTGTTATACTGCTCAGTATCTCTATTGAATTTTTTATACTTTCTATCATACATTTTATCTATTCTCTCTTTGGCTGGGGATACCAAAAGTGCATAAAGATGTTAACAACCCACCCTTCCGACCCATAGTGTCTGGAAGCAAATCTAAAACTTTTCCGATGGGAGTGGTTATAGATAATATGTTGAAACACATCTACAATAAGATAGAACATTTGGTGAAAGACTCGTGGGAATTTCTTGCTAACTTTCCAACTTACATTAGAAATGACAACCTACTTTATGTATCCATTGATGTTATTGACCTTTTCATGTGCATACCGAAGAAGAAAGGATTGGAAGCATTTAGTGACAGTATATACCGTCATGGTGACTTGGAATGGGACAGGGTACAGCTGATTAACGAACTTATGTCTATTGTGTTGGAAAATAACTACATTTTCTATGAAGGGGAAATATTCAAACAGGTCAAAGGGGTAGCAATGGGGTCTGCCTGTGCCCCTATTTACGCTAATCTAGTAATGTTAAGTTGGGAGGAGAAGAATATTTTCTCAAGTGTATACAAGAACCAAATTAAACACTATTCACGTTTTTTAGATGATATATATATCATATGGGAGGGTGATCAGGACTCCCTTGAAGATTTTATTACATACATCAACAACAGTAGTGATTTTCTTAAGTTCACATCTAATACTAGCAAAAAAGGTGTACCGTATCTAGATACTATCATTACTAGAGAAGAAGGCACTTACAGATCCAATATATATAGGAAAAAAACGTTTAGTAATTCCTATTTGGATTACAGCAGCTGCCATCCCAACAAGACCAAAAGGAATATATACAAAGGGCAGTGTATTAGAGCACTGAGAATGACCTCGGACCGGACTGACATGTTGAATGAGATAGATCTTATCACTTCATTTTTTATAGTCAAGGGTTATGACAGGAGAATGATGGAAAGTGTTAAGGTTGAGGTCATTGAACAAAAGGGAGTAAATATACCCCTATGTTGGGAACTAAATACACTAACACATCAAACGACAACAATGTACCAATTGAGAAAGTAAAGACAAGAGATTTTGGTAGATCGTATGATTGAATTTCGACACAGTAATAGTATAAAGCACATACTCAATAAGCATTGGCACACACTATTGGTTAATGATGAAATAGTAGGATTACTAGGAATTCAGCCCAGGTTTATATATAGGATGGGGCAGAATATTAAATTACTTTAGAAAAGGTTCAAAACATAAAAATGAAATTGTAAATAGTACTAAGAGATGTGGTTCATGCAACCAGTGCAGGTATATAACGGAAGAGACAAAGATAGAGTTAATGAATTACAACAAGATTAAATTATTCCCTAAAAAAGGGAATTGCAACACACGAAACATAGTATATTTGGCTATTTGTAAGAAATGTCCTTCATATTATATCGGAAAAACCGAACAACAGTTTAGAAAAAGGATTTATGCACATACATATTCCATCAGAAAAAAGGACGATAAAAATGCTTTAGCAAAACATATTATGAACAGAGGTAGTGAGCATGAGTTCAAATTCTGTATTTTAGAAACAGTACATCCAAATCCTAGGGGGGGTAACATTAAGGGGCACTTGTCTTACAGAGAATGTTATTGGCAGATATTGACGGATGCCACTACCCCACCTGGAATTAATGACTTTATCTCTGTCAAACCGATACTTGCAGTTTGACATACATATTAGAAATATATATTATTAATATTATTGGTATGTTTGATCACATCTTATAGTTTACATTTTACATTTCATGTTTTTAATTATAGGATATGTATAGGAAGTTTATTAGATAGTAACAGTTTTATCAATTTTTTCAATGTTTTTTAGAATCTTTTAGCATGTAGAACGCAATATGTACAGGCTCGGTTTTTAAATATTAAGCACTTTGGATATCACTGAATGAATTTATTACATAATTATATTATTTATGAATTATGTCTATTTTTTATTATTAACATCAGAGATTTAAGATTATGTATTTGTATGATTAGTAAACAAGTAGGGAGAACAAAAGGGAACATTTTAAACACAATATAATACATTATATTAAATTTTGATTAGGATGTTATTGTAGCTTTAAATAGCTTTGAATGCATTTTTGGCGCCAATTTGCGTATATAATGATTAAGAAACCTCAAAGCATTGTTCTGAGGAAGCACACTTTTTGTGTGTGAAAGCGCTTAACCTTGTACTATACTGGCAATAAAGTGGATGATTTTTAACCGATTGGAGACTTGTTAATTTAGACCTGCTTCAAATTAGCGGTTTGACTGAGTTGGAATCCCTGGATACATTGGTGTGACAGCGACTCCGTACGTCACAGTAGTTTTTATTCAGTTTTGTTTTCGCTGTTGTTTCAGTTCTTTAGCTCTTACTTTTAAAATGCAGTTAAGAGATAACGTATCTTTTAATCCAGGTTTATTAGTTGCATTTAACCAGATCTGACAGCTTAAATCCTTCTGTTCTAATAACAGTTCACTATCTAGTTCAGACATACAGACCCTTTCAACACTTCTTGTGTTCTGTTTTTGTTTCTGATGATGCCTTTACTGAAGGTGAAAGCTCTTAGAAATTAAACTATACTTGTTTATTCAGCTGTGCTGTTTCCAGTCCGTTCATTTCAGTTGTCGTCTGGTGTTTCTTTTCCCATTGGTGTTTCACATTACATTGGGCAGCCTATGAGTGATTACTACTTTTTTTTTTATTCCTCCTGTCGTAGGCTGAAGGAGACCCTTTAGAATAATCTAATAATTTCTTTCCACAATACATAGCCGGTGTTATTTTGGAGGCCTCCAGCAAATATCAAGCTGGGGTGCCCCTAGGCACTTCTAGTCTAGGTATCACTCTCACTGCCACCCCTCCTAAGCAGCCTTTTAGTTCATGTTGCAAACTTTTAGGAGTGGTATGCACAGACTGACCTGTAGCTACAATGCTCTTACATTATAAGAGGCCTATGTACCACACTGTGTTGGCCCATCGCCATCCTACAAAGGGACATTTACAGTTAGTAGCTTTTAATTGTAACAGTGATACATCACAACTCTCTATACAGGTCTTGACTTAAGTGAAATGGTGTCAACTGCTTCAGCCTCCCCCTCCCCATACGCCCCATCCTTCAGTGCAGTCCTACCCTCTGCCCCCCCCCCCCCCATCTTGTGCTCCCAATACCATGCACATTACTTTTCTTCCTTTTTTCACATTTTGCCTTTCCCAGGTCTTATCTGGGAATACTGCCTGCTTCCCTAACCCCCACCCCAAAAAAAAAAAAAAAAAAAAGACAGTCACTACCTATACATCCTTCTGATGTTAGACTGGAATGAAAACAGGGATTAAAATTGTCTTGGTCATGTATTTCAAGTGATTGCTGTCGTACATATACATACCATACCTTCTAACTCTTTAACCCTAACCCTTAAAAGCAGCCATTTGTTTATGTGCCTGATGTGTGATTGTGAGGAAAGTGAGGAAAAAAAAAAAAAACTAATTATTCTAATAATGTATTCTAAGTTGTTACTCCTTGACAGTATACTTCCCCTCCACAAGCTATAGTAATCTTCTTTGTACACCTCTGAGGTCTGTGAGAAAAGTAAACTAATAAATGACCACATTGTCCTCAGTCCAAACACAAGCTATAATGACCTCCTGTGCAAACCTCTAAGGTATGCAGTTTTCTGTTGACACACATCTGATCAAGGCTGGTTTTAGAATGGGTGAGGTTGAGAGCAGACGCCATTATCAGCTTTATCTTAATAGGGTTATATCACAGCCCTGTTCAGCTTAAAGAACAAAATAAGAAAATATGATGTTCTGTAGTCCTATCTCGCCGTCATTCTTACATATGGGTTCACAGCCGATCCTTGGCTCCGACTCGGCTGATTACAAAGGTCGAAGTCTCTCAGTTGGCTCGTGGCAAGGTAGGTATCCCATAATCCACTAGTAAGAATTCCCAGATCTCATTTGCTGCGTCTATGAGTTCAGAAGTGCTCTCTTTCTTGGCTGTGGCTAAGTTGGATATTTTGCTTATTCAAAATTTTTATTGTTCTTTTTGTGTATAATAGTTTACAATTAATAACTTACAGTTGTTACCTAGTAGTAGTAGTTATTGTGTTTACTAACTTTTATTGCAAATTGTTGGCCATCACTTCCACAGACCTTTTTTTCTCACTGGTATCCCTTCTTTCTGTGTGCTAGTTATTACTAAAATTTTTCTTGGGCATAGGTCCATTTTTTAGTTAGGACCTATTCTAGTTTTTGTCTGTTGCTTGCTTGTTTGTTCTCTGTCTCACCTTCCCTTCATTTCAGGGCTAGGCCCGTTTAAGTTAGAGGACCTAGTCCTATATTGCCTTTCCTTGTCTGTTGTGTTTAAGTTAGAGGACCTAGTCCTCTGTTGTTTATTCCTTGTGTGTAGTGTTTTCTTGATCAGGGCTAGGTCTGTTTAAGTTAGAGGATTTTGTCCTCTCTTCCTGTCATCCTCTACGTTTACCTTTTGTGATTGTATTTGTGACAATATGTCTAAAGATCATAAACCTTCGGGTTTTAAAAAGTGTCTTAAATGTTCTGAAAGAATGGCCCTGACTGATGGACATAGCATTTGTGTTTATTGCCTGGGAGCCATACATCTTCAGGAGACATGTACCTTTTGCCACTCTTTTAGTTCTCGGGCTCTCCAGGAAAGGAAGAACAAATTGGTCTTGAAAGGTCTCCTTAAACCTTCCTTTGAGAAGGATTTAGCCAGCTCTTCATCGTCTCATTCCATGTCTCCCTCTTCTAAAAAAGAGAAGGTCAAGTCGATCAAAAGACTCCCACACCGACTGTTAAATTAGAACCTCCACAAAAAATTGCTAAACTGGACAAACCTTCTACCTCTTCGGTTCCTCTGCCTTCGGAGCCAGTCTAGGTTATTGACATTGACACTCCAGTTTCGACTCCAACTTTTCCGGAGCAGATTACTGAACCCATACCTCTGAGTCAGTCTAGAGATTTATTACCGGTGTCCCCGACACCCAGATCTTCGATTTTACAGAGATCTCGATCACCTACCTTGTCTTCCAGATCCTCCAAGAGTCTTTCTGAGGAGGTTGTCGAAAGAGTGGTGCTTAAACTCTTGAAGTCGTCAGGGCTAGCAAATTTGTTGCCGGCTCTGACCCAATTGGTTCTGGAGCCATCTAAGGCCATATTACCTGCTTCTTTTCCTCCGAGCCACATCAGTCTTTCGGAGCCAGAGCCATCAGTGCCGTTTGTTGTGGAATCTTCAGTTTGAGCACCCCCTACTGTCTGTCTCTGAGCCGAGTTCTGCTCCGACACCTTTGGTGCCGTCCTTGGTGTTTAGGAGCTAAAGCTCACCAGTCGGCCCTGATGGGGACATTCAGACCCAAACTTCTTCAGTTCTGAGCCTACCTCGCAGTGCATTGGCTCAGCTGAGCTTGGATCCTACATCTGTCTTGGAGCCAAGGGCTACTTCTGCTTCCTCAGAATCGGTGGTGTCCTTGGAGCCATAGAGAGATGCCTTTGAGATGATGAGGAGCATGCTGTCTAAGTCTTCAGCTCCACACAAGGGTACTAATGCTCTTCCCCCTCAGGCTCCAACCTCCGTCTCAGCATCATCTCTCTCTTTTGACAGCAGAGACCTGCAGCCTCCGGACCCCCCATTGGGTGGCTCCCAGTCTTCCGAGACCTCCCCAGACTACCTTTCTGAGGAGCCTTCTTGGAAGCGAACTTGCAAGAGGAAGCATGTAGACTCCCCTGATGAGTCCATCATCTCTGACACTGACCTTGGGGAATCAGAAGGGTCTCCTAGGTCATCGTCTGATGATCTCTCCTTCGTAGATATCCTAGAGATCTTGAAACAGAGAGGCAGCTGGCCCACTGTCACCCCTTCTGATGAGGAGTCAGTGTACCTGAAGGCTTTCGGGTCTCAACCTCTTGGGTGTCTCCACCTTTCAATGAGCTGTTAGATTTAGTGAGTCAAAAGGTGTGGAAACTCCTGATGCTGTTGGCCCAGTCCCTAGAAGGCCAATAAATTTCTTTCAGCTCCCAAAGATAAAGAAGTTTTGACCAAATGTGTGCCTGTGGATGCCATGGTGGTGGCAGCAGTCACAAAGAAGGAACTAGCGGAAACTTCCTCATCTGTCCACCCAGCAAACAAGGAGTCTCAAACGATGGACAGATACAGGAAGTGTATTTTTTCTTCAGCAGCTTTTACAATCAGATCACTGAATTACCTCACCCATTTCACTAGGCTTCAAAGAGATCTCCTAAAGGAGCTAGGAGATACTCTCCAAGGTACTTTAACTGAAGGAGTCCCTGAGAAGGTTACTGCTCAGTTGTCTACCTTAAACTCCCATTGGTAATGCCTCCATGAGGCTAATATCTTACGCAGCAGATGGAGCGAGCAGGGCAGCGGATTCAGGAGTTTCCCTTAGGAGACACTCCTGGATGTGCGTATGCAACTTTGCGGAACCCTTCAAATCTACATTTACCAACGCCTCCTTTGACGGTTCCTCTCTGTTTGGACCAGATGTAAAAGACACACTCACCAGATGCGAGCAGGAAGGGAAAACTCTCTCTGCCATGGGAGTACATTTTTCCATCCCATCTAGACCATACCCTAAGGGTCAGAGAGGTGGAAAAATGTGGTTGAAGAAGTCTCAGAGATTTTTCCTGGACACACAAGCCTCCTCTCCAGAGGCAGAGGAGGAGGAAGTAATGGTAGACGTCACCCCAAGATGGGGGGAGGGTCCGCAAAACCAGGGTGGCCGCGATTCCTTTCATCAACATCCCTGTCAGTGCTTCTGATGTGGGGCCTGACTGCGCTTCTCTGGAGCCAGTCAGGGGTCGCTTATTTTTGTACCCAGAAGCCTGGCACAACATCACACAAAACAAGTGGGTACAAAGAATAATTTCCAGAGGATACTCCATACCCTTCTCTTTTCCACCTCATCTAACCAAGAAAATCCCAGATGTTCAACGCAATCACAGGGATCAAGCAACTATAGAAGTCCTAAAGTTGCTTCAGAAGAGAGTCATCCAAACCATCCCCGCAGACCAGACAAGATTCGGAACTTACACCAGATTCTTTTTAGTGCCATAACAAACAGGGGACTGGAGGCCCATTTTGGATCTCCGCTAGTTGAACAAATCAGTAAAGAAGTCCAAGTTCCGAATGGTAACACTGCAGTCTATACTCCCTCTGTTAGGGAAAGACAATTGGATGTGCTCCATAGATCTCCAAGATGCGTACTACCACATAAAAATGGACAGAGCATCAAGGAATCATTTATGCTTCCGGTTGGGAGACGGTCATTACCAATTTCGTGCTCTGCCCTGTGGTCTCACCGCAGCCCCAGTGTATGGCGGTAGTAACAGCTCACTTGAGAAGTCTTGGATTCCAAGTGTTTCCGTACCTGGATGACTGGCTCCTGACTGCCACCACCAGGTACCTACTTCTACAAGCCAGGGATGCAACTATCCAAGTCTGCACTTAGCTAAGCATTACTATAAACTGGGAAAAGTCTGCCTTGTCGCCCTCTCAATATGTAACTTTTATAGGCACAGAAATACAGTTGCAATGATGGCTCACCTTCCTTCAGACAGAATACAAAATCTAAGACAACAGATATACAGCCTGCTTCCCCAACACAAAGTCAAAGCAAATACAGTGCTCAAACGTCTAGGAACCATGGCCTCTACTATAACTCTAGTTCCGCTAGCCAGACTATATATGAGAATTCTACAATGGCTACTCTTTTTCCAGTGGTCTCTTCAGCAACTGCCTCTGTCTCATCCCATTTTAATAACAGAATCTTGCAAAAAGGACCTTCGTTGGTGGATCCAGTCCAATCAACTAATGATAGGGAGACTATTAATTTCTCACCAACCCGTTTCTACTGTGACCACAGATGACTCCCAGATAGGGTGAGGGGGCATTATCTAGGCAGGACAGTCCAAGGCACTTGGCAAGAACACAAGGGTCACTTGCATATCAATGTTCTAGCGATGAGAGCAGTGCTACTAGCGTTGCAAGCACTTCACGACTTTCTTCTTCTGGGAACAATAGCAATCCAATCAGACAATATGTCAGTGGTATGGTATATAAACAAACAAGGGGGAATCAGATCCTACCCCCTGTGTCAAGAGGCTAATTTGGGACAACATGAACCACCATTACTTCCTCCTCCTCTGCCTCTGGAGAGGAGGCTTGTGTGTCCAGGAAAAATCTCTGAGACTTCTTCAACCACATTTTTCCACCTCTCTGACCCTTAGGGTATGGTCTAGATTGGCAGTGGGCGATATCTTCCCAACGCTTTCTAGTTGCAACGGATATCCCAGGGGGAACCAATGTGATAGCCGACAAGCTCAGCAGGGCAATCTTGATGCCTCACAAGTAGTCTCTGACTCAGAAAGTCGCAGAACAGATTTTCTGCAAATGGGGACAGCCTTGCTGCAATTTGTTTGCCACCCCAATCAACACCAAATGCAGCAGCTACTTCTCCCTTACCCCCCCCCCCCCGGGGGAGACAGAGAGATGCACTTGTCTACAATTGGCCCTTGGGACTTCTTTATGCCTTTCCTCCCTTTCCGCTAATATTGAAAGTGATCCAGAAAGCAAAGAAATTGGGAAGCAGAATGATTCTCATCACTCCTTACTAGCCTCGTCAGATTTGGTTCCCCTTTTTTGGGCCTCACCTTCTGGATGATCCGTGGACTCTGGACCCAGTATCTGACCTTCTGATACATATGTCAGGCACGTTCCATCCCTGTCACCACACCCTCAACTTGACAGCGTGGCTGCTCCACTTTCATCCCTAGTCAGGCTTCATGATCTCTCCCCTGCAGTTACACACATCCTGACATCTTCTCATAAACCTCCTACGAGAAATTTGTACGCTAGCAAATGGAAAATATTTTTTCTCTGGGCACGAGCTAAAAATATAGATCCATACAGTCTCCATTCCCTTAGTGTTAGAATTTCTAACCAAACTTTTTCATCAGGGATCAGCTGCTACTGCAATCAAAGTTCAATTAGCAGCTATCTCCAATTTTCATTTGGGACAACATGAACCTAATCTTATGGCTCATAGATTGTGTAGATCTTTTTTGAAAGGCACTACCTTACCAAGACCTCCTTTTCAAGAACCTGGGATCTAAATTTTGTCCTTTCAAAACTCACCTCACCGCCTTTTGAACCTTCACATACTTGTGATTTAAAGTTCCTTTCATGGAAGACCATTTTTCTGGTAGCCATTACATCCGCCAGAAGAGTGCCAGAGCTGCAAGCACTCTCAGTCAAACCTCCTTACTTGATTTTTCATAGAGACAGAGTTTCCCTTCGCACTAATCTGTCCTTCCCCAAGATTTGTTCTCAGTCTAATATGAATCAAACTATCGAACTGCAAGTCTTTTTTTCCAAATCATTCTAACAAAGCAGAATATAAGTTCCATCAGCTTGACGTACACAGACAGTTAAAGTTCTATCTATATATAACCACAGAGTTTAGGACATCAGACTAGTTGTTCTTATCTTTTTCTAAGACGAGAAAAGGTATGCCAGTTTCTAAGATAACGTTATCAAACTGGATTTCAAATTGTATATCCTTTATTTACTCTTCTAATGGCAAAGAACTCCCGTTTAAAATAAAAACTCATTCTACCGGATCTATGTCCACATCCGCTGCCTTTCAAGCCAGAATTCCAATGGACAGTATATGTGCAGCAGCAACTTGGGCTACCCCTCATACTTTTATTACTCATTACAAATTGGACTTGGCCTCCAGGGGTAGAGCCTCCTTTGGTTCCACGGTTCTTAAGCATATATTCTCGTGAGCCACCCAAGAAAAAGGTGCTAGGGACGCTGTCCCATATGTAAGAATGAAGGCGAGATAGGACTACAGAAAATAAAGAAGTTATGTACTCACCATAACGTTCCATGTTTGTAGTCCATCTTGCTCTTCATTCTTACGAACCCACCCACCCCCGTCCGTGTAACCTTGGAGGATCTGGAGACAAGATAGTGTCGATCTTCCTTAGAGTTGGAGACCTTTCATCTTTGTTTTTCCTTGTGGAAATACCTTCTATCCTTTTTTTTTTATAGAGAGCAGCAAACAAGATCTGGGGATTCTTACTAGTGCATTGAGATACCTACCTTGCCACGAGCCAACCGAGAGACTTCGAGCATTGTAATCGGCCAAGTGGGAGCCGAGGATCGGCTCCGAACCAGCAACAGCTTTTTGATCAAGGATGATTATATATATATATATATATATATATATATATATATATATATATATATATATATATATATATATATATATATATATATATATATATATATTCTGGGGACTGGGGGCCACCAGACTTCTAAAAGTTCTAAGTGTCTGAATGTTCTGTGATAGATTTTTATGCCTAACTTTTGAAGTACAATTGTTTATCTGCATTTTTTACTGCTACCTAGAAGAATAATGTATGTGCCTTGGCATTATTGGGTCTGTCTATAGATAAAAATCTGTGATATTTTTTTACACACACATTAGCCATAGCAATGCTAGTTTTGTCCAGCAGTAGGTTGTGCAATACTGGTACTGCCACAACAGATCAATGACTGCTGTTAAGAAAGGGGTAAATCATTTTATTTACCTCATTGAGGAGTAATGGATTGCTGTCACTGTCCCTGCTTTCACATACATTCACTGATTTTGCTTATAATTTTGCTCTGTCTTTCAAAAAAGTTTGATTTTCTGGTAAATTATTCAGGATTACAGATAGTCAACAAATCCAGACATCAGAGTTTTAGATTTGTTATTGCCCAAAAATGCATGTTGATGCAAAAGGTGGTGTTAACTTTTTAAGTGAATTAAGGTAATATTTAAAATTTGTTCCTGACTTTGAGCCTTTATTCTCTTATTTTTGTGACTACACTGAATTCTTCAGCAAGGTAGTTGAGAGTTATAGTATCTGGTGTTCTGCCAGTATTTATAAAACTCACTGTAAATCAGAAACATTAGGTCTTCTTAAAATCCAACATTTGCATCGAAATCAGTCACTCAGGGCTGCTGATCTCTCTAGTGCTTACCCATGTTCATGTTCATTATCAGCTTTATCCTAACAGGGTTATAAAAGTGCATAACAAGGAAATTAATACATTTTCCCCAACCAGAAGCAGCTTTTGTGGGGCCTCCACACAGTGAAGGATGATTAAAGAGACCCCTTGCAGCCACGGGTATTCCAGGTACCTAAAAACTGGCTAGGATAGTTTTAGAGGAGAGAATGTTCATCATCAGGGTTTAACTAAGCCAGGGTTTTTTGTCAGTGCTAAAATATTTATTGGCATTGTGAAGCCTCTTACTTGATAAAACACTGTGTTACTCTAGCTAGAGATAGCTTTGAATTTTAAAGGAGATCCAAATAATAGTTATTATCTCCCTGGTTTATTAAGTGTACAAAACTGCTGTACTAGCTTTTGTTGGTTTGACAGACGTTACAAAATATCAAGATATAACAACTTGCACAACAGGGGGCTCTCCATGACCACAGGGTTGGCTCGTGCCTAAATCCGGCTATGCACAATAGCACATTGCCTGCACTGTTTGTGAGGCCTTTGTTCAATGTCTACATACAAAGACCCTAAGCAGTACACACATTTATGGTGGGCTTACGGTTTTGGTAGCTTGTGAGAACAAGCTATGCATTTTTTGAATTCACGGGGCTTTTCTACCATCCTCTCAGATAAGAAAGTGAGAAACAGAGCCGAGAAGTTGAGCAAACAATGCCAATCAAAAGAGCAAAACTATGGTACATAGTGTTTTTTTTTTTTTTTTTTTAAATTAAGCCCCAGAAATAAGTGAGAGAAAAGGGATCAAAAGGGTAGGGAACTATAAGAAGAGGAATGCAAAGAACAACACAATGTTAGCCCAAAAGAAATGTACTAATCTTTTAAAAGGCATTTTTCCTGAAACACTTTCTTGTGCACCAAGATACGTCAAATGCTTATGGCAGCAAATGAGATCTGAGGTAGCTCGCTCTCTACACGGGGATTATGGGTGGAAGGGAGGAGCCTGAGTACCAGATCCAGTGCTTGGACTTTTCCGAGGTCAGATCTGAGACACACACATTGAGTAGTGGACAGAAAAAACATCATCAGATCACTACTTATATTTCAAAATAAGTTGAGTGGCAGCTCTATGAAGCATAATGGACACTTCAGCTGCCACCTGGCAGCTCCCTGCCCCTTCTGTGTATGGTCATGCTCATCCTTAGTGCCACATTAATGTAATCCACAAAAATAATAATACTGAAAAAAATACAACTGGTTATTTGCAGTATGAAACCCTAAGCTAATGCATTTGTTTGCAGAATGAAACATGTTTATTTAAGATAGTGCTTTTGTTCAGATTGCTGCAGACTTTCCACTAGGGTAAAAAAGATGCATCATCAAGACTGGTTGGCGCTTGGCATATAAAACTCAAACAGCAGTGCAGGGAAGACTTGCAGTACAGTGTGGTGGTACAGTTACTGTAACACTTCATTTGATAAACTTTGCTAATGTGAATGATGCATACTTCTCAAATGTTGATCCAAAAAACAAAAATGCCAGCACCTTGGAGAGTCAAACAAAAAAGTTTATTTTAAACTTCAAAAAGCTGGTGATTAGACCGGTTTCAGCTAAAAGCTTTCCTCAGTAATACTTCAATGAATTTACAAGAGGCCCTTATATAGCTGTGGAATTTTTTTTTTTTTTTTTTTTTTTTTTAAATTTGTGACATCATTTCCTGTAATTAATGAAGTATATGTTGTAATAGTGAATTGTCACAAAAAAACATGGTAAAATAATAATCCGCCCATATGCTGGTTTTCCAAGATGAGACAAAACTCCTGTATGGAAAAAATTATTGAATTAAGAAAACAAAAGAATAGAAAATGTAATGTTATACAATAAGAATAAAATTACTTACTGCAAACTTATAATTTATCATTTAGTCCTGGGGGAAAAAGTCCCCCTAGTTTAATAATCCACCTTCTTTCCTTTGTATTAATAATCTCATGCCATCCTGATTTAAAGGTACGATCCCCCACAATGCGATCAATGATAGTAAAAGTAAATCGTGCATTTAAATGTTTGGTTGAGTGTTTATACAGTGCATTGGTCATTCTGTGGTTTCTGATGTCCCCCAAGTGCTCCGAAATTCTAATGCGGAACTGCCTGGATGTCTGGCCGATGTAAAATGCCTGGCATGTGCAGGTGGCTAGATAAATTATCCAGTCAGAACTACAATTTGCGAAGAAGTTGATGTCATATACCTGACTCGTGTTTTTGCTGGTAAAGCTCATAGTTTTGAAAATGTAATTGCAAAAGCTGCAATGGCCACAGGGGAAGTTCCCAATCAACTTGTCCCCAGTAAGTGTCCTTTGTGTAAATTTGTCCTGCTTGATTTTGGATGTTTTTGTAATGGGAAAAGTGGCTGCAAAGGATTTCTTTCTATAGGAGAAGTAGCAACGTTCTCCTAAGTAATTTTCTAAGAGGGGTGCGAGTTGAGTATATTCCAGTGGTTATTGACAATGTTGATAAGATTTTTGCTGTTACGGCCATAAGTAGTGACCAATCTGCATACATCGGAATCATCTTTAGCCTTTCCTTCTTATATTCCAATAAGGATTCTCTAGGTATGGAATTACAGGTATACACTGCTGAGTTTATGATTTCTGGTGAGTATCCTCTGGACAAAAATCTGTTGGTTAGGTCTTCTTGATATGTGATAAGATCTTCATGTGAGGAACATATTCTTCTTATTCTCATAAATTGAGATTTTGGAATGTTTTTTGTAATATGTTTTGGATGGAAACTTTTGGCATGTAGGAGAGTATTATACTGGGGAAATTTTCTATGTATAGATGTTGATAATGTGTTGTCCATCTGTCTTTTGAGATGGACATCCAAAAAATTAATCTCATTGAGATGATGTTCTTCCGTAAATTCAATCCCCCAAATATTGCCATTAAGGTATTCCAAAAATTCAATTAGATATTCCTGTCCTCCTTTCCAAACCATCCAACAGTCGTCCAGGTATCTCCTCCAAATGTCGATTTCTGGTAAATATATATTGTGCATGTGGTCATATATAATGGTTTCCTCTATGTATCCCATAAACAAATCCGCATATATGGGCGCGAAGGAGGCTCCCATGGCTGTTCCCTGTAATTGCCAGTAGCAATTCTGTTGGAAATAGAATACATTTTTGGTCAAGATGTGTTCCGCCATGCATAATATTAGTGTATTCATTCCTGGAGGGTATAAATCAGCTTTTTGTAGCCAAAATTCCAATGCCATCAGGCCAGCCCAATGAGGGATGCTGGTATATAAAGAAGAAACGTCCAAAGTGCACATGAGCCAATCCGAATCCAACTGTGTGTCGGTGACTATATTCAGAAATTCGGTGGTGTCCTGTATTCTGGCACGAATAAATTTCAGCAATGGTTTCAGCTTTTCGGTGAGAAAGGCTGAAAGGGGTTCCGTTAGTGAGCCAATGCCCGATACAATTGGTCTGCCCGGTGGTTGTTCCAAAGATTTATGAATCTTGGGTAGAAGGTATAGATATTGTTTGGCAGGATCTTTAACTGTAAGATGTTTCTTAGTCTTTTCTGAAATAATACCATTTTCTACTGCCTCTTCCAGAAATACCATGATTTCATTTTTAAATCCAGATGTTGGATCAATATCCATCTTCATATAGTGGTGGTGATTGGATAATTGTCTATTTGCTTCATACAAATAGTAATCATTGTCCATAACCACAACCGCACCCCTTATCTGCTGGAATGATTACAATATCTTGGTTGTTTTGAGTTGTGTGAGAGCAAGCTGTTCCTGTTTGGAAATGTTATTATGCATAATGTCTGGAGAGCTGTAATGGAAATGTAAATCTTTGAGAACAGCCTGTTGAAACACTGAGACATACTTGTCCATTGGGGTGTGAAAGTGGATTTATGAAATTTAAATTCAGTTGATCTTTGAGTGTCTGTATGTTGATCCTGCTGCTGAAAAAATATTTTTAGATTAATCTTTCTACAAAAATCTAAAATGTCAGATACAAAAGTGCTCTCATCAATAAAGAAACCTGGGATAAAACCGAGTCCTTTATTCAAAAGTGCTTGTTGTTCCTCAGTTAAAACATGTTTGGAAATATTGTGTACATTTGTATAGTATTGATTTATTTTATCACTGTCATGAAAAGTTCTTCCAGACTTGTAACCCCTGTGTTTTCTTCGGCTCTATGTTTCTTACCCCTAAAGGGTGTGGTGATGTTCTACCCTTTTGGCATTTGGAGAGTCCCCAACTGTGGAGATGTCTGTATCTGTAGTGGAAGATTCCTCCCAGATGTGATATAATTTGAGCCCGTTTTCTTAAGAATAGATCTAGGTCTTTTCTTTCGATTAGAAGGCACATGTCTAGTGCCTTGGGCAAACCTGACACCCTTCTGTGATTCAAATTGTCTACCCTTAAGGTAGTCCTCTTTGTCACGAGAAAACTTGTGAAGTTTCCTACTTTTTAGACTATTCTCCAAAGTGGAGACCTCCTTGGCCAACTTGTTTAGACAATCCTGAAAAGTATTGGTCCCTTCATGATGTTTAAGTGAGTGGCAAGTTTTTTCCACCTGCTCAATATTGTTTCTGATAGTTCTCTCATAATAGGCTGAGAGTATATTAACCCTGGCCATCGCCGCTTCTTGTTGTGCTTTCTGCCACTCTTTCATTAAAGTCTCATCTGGATTGGCCACTAATGGCTGTATCTTGCATCTTAAACCCGTGGGGTTATGTTTTGTATTTGGTATGCTTTAAAAGCTTATGATGCCAGATATTGGTTCTTAGGGCCTTGATTTGTTTTCCAAGTATGTGAAAGGAATTCTCAACCGTCAACTGGATCTGCCCTATCTGAATCAATTGTTTCATTTTGGTCAATTCCAATCCCAAAAATTTTTAGGTCGTCCTTATCGGAACATAGGCCTAATAATAATTTTTCAAGATCCATGACAATAAGTTGCACTAGTTGGTTCACTCTAGACTGAAAATATATAGTCAGATATAAATCCCAGTGATTGTTGTAACAAGCCAGCCAAGGAGGTATTAAATTGCTGACGAATCCAAGCCAATTTGAATCCAGAGGGCACAGATTTTAATGGTGGGGGGTTAGTCTGGTTATTATAGAAAAATCTTTTATTTGGAAAAAATATATAGAAAAAATATATAAAAAATATTGACAAATGGTAATCAAGTATACTCAACTTTACAAATGCCAAATGGATCTAAATGTTTAGCAAGGATGACTATTGACAATGATTAGCACTGAATATGATATTTGTTAATATAGATGGAAGTCCATAGAGATCTCTGTATCTAAGATGATCTTTATTGGACTAAAATAAAAAATTTTTGTATATTCTGGATTGTGTATATGTATCAGTGAACCTACCCAGGATATGTCCGTAACACCTATATTCCTGTTGGAATATTCAGCATAGATCCAAATCAATGTTAAATTTAACCTGCTATCTAATCAAGCCTAGTGTATAGCTGAAGGTCAACATAAAGTGTGTATATATTATAGATGCTTATTAATAATGATGTCCTAAAGACTGGAAAATCCACCAATTGGGTCCATATAATTAGTATAAGTTTGTAGAAACAAATATCTAGTCCACCCTAATGTAATCAAGCCTGGTGTATAGCTAAAGGTCAACACAGAATGTGTGTGTATTATAGATGGTTGTTGATAATAGTGTCCTAAAGACTGAAAAATCCACCAATTGGGTCCATATAATTAGTATAAGTTTGTAGATACAAAAATGTGGTCCACCCTAATGTAGTTTCCACATGGTTGGAAAAGTTAGGATATGGTTAGCCCAAGTATCCAATATTCAAATGGACACAAGGATGCCCTGTAGGGAAAAATGCACTTATTTAGTGAAATCCACACTTGAATCCACAGTGTATGTAATTATGTAGTTGGACCTTATTAATACAACCCACTATGTATTCAAAAAGTAGAAATATATGAGTAAAAATATATATGAGCTAATAGGCCCCAACAAATATAATACCCAATGGTATTGTGTTGAGGTTAAAATTAAGTCCAATGTCGTCAAAGAATAGTCAGAGCCCTATATCCTTGAAAAAAGGGTGTGCCATAAATGAAGATCTAGTGGTTTTGCGTTGTCCCTAAGCCAACCAAATATATATTCAACAGATACATATAGGTTCCCAATGGTATTCAAAATTCCAGGGAGAAATAATCACAACCTAGAATGCAGCAGTGCTGGTAACCACATGTGTTCTTGTTATCTTGTTAGTAAATGGCAACCTTACCCTTGTAAAGCGATTTAAATATGGCCTAGTTATGAAAAACACACAATAATGATATTAGTTATAAGGCAGCATGCCCTGATAAATCCTTCTAGCGTGTTCAAATGGCGCCTTATGAATAGCGTATTTTGTAAATTCAGTTGGTGCCTACCCTGTTTGAAAATAACCTTCTTGTAAAAACACAGTGATTATATTAGTTATATGGCTGCATGCCCTAATAAATCATTCTAGCATGATCAAAATGGCGCTCAGTGAATGGTATATTTAGTAAATTGAATAGGTTTATAGTTCTACTATATTAAAAACCATCCATTGTTGTTAACTTAATCACAAAGCCATTCACGATGTTAACACTCCCAACATTGAAACTAAATATTTCCCCACATAAACAACCAGTTATGGATTTTCAAAATGACACACAGTGAAAAACACATACACACTGCGCCAGTAAGAATCCGACAACCTATAAGACCCAAACATGAAACCATACAGTATTATATCTGCTTAAATGTGATAATACACAATGTTGACACTTTCTGGTTTAAAAATAGAAAACAAAAGTATGAGTTAGATCCATTAGGTACCAAACTTTTACAAAATTGTCCCAATATATGAGATAGTGTCCCAAAGTCTAATCGCTAAGTCTGTTCACTTCCAAGTTAGATTTCTCCTTCGATTCAGCAGAAAAAAGTTCTTATTATTATGTCGAAATCATAATCAGCACTAATCCAAATGGCGGAAATGTCCCATTTATTGTATAGTTGACCCAAACACGAGTGTTCCGCCAGGACAATGATCCTGTTTATAAAGTCAAGTCTCACTTACAAAAAAATATATACACAGTACCTGCTTTGGTAGATTCTTGTATATGAGGAATAAGCATCCACTATGTCCCCCAATGTAGAGAAAATTCTTGCTCCTTATACTATATTGGCTGTGCAAAAGACACAGAACTGCTCCTAAATGAACCAGTTGTTTATCCGATGTAGAAAAAATATATATATATGGCGCCCAGTATAATTCCTGTCCCCAACGTGGTTAGGGAAATATCACCTATGAGCCAAAATATAGGAAAAGCAGTTCGAAGGTGGTATGGTTTATCCGACGACAATCTCCCTCAATATAGTAAAAATTCGAGCGCCTGATATTGTATTGAATGTCCAGAACTAATATAATATGCCCTTAACGTAATTGGCCTAAATTCCAACTCGGAGACTACTCCTGAGAAACAAGTTGTTGCCCGATGTAAACAAAATGGCGTATGGTACAATTCTTGTGCCTCAACGTGGTTAGGGAAACACCACCTATGAGCCCCAAGTCAGAAAAATAGTCAATAAATGATGTTACTTATCCGTACAGCAAAATAGTGCTAGAAATAACGAACGCTCCTCAATGGTAGACAGATGTAATGATGTCTTCCGCTCGACCTCAGAAACAGCACCGAGGCAGAAAATATCGCTCATAAAAGCCCAAACATCATGGATGGATGAAGTAGATGGAGTTTTGTGAAAAAGGAAAAAATAAAATGATGTCTTGATAAATCCTTAATATTCCAAAAGGAACTCAGCAGATACAGAAATATGCAGCTGCAAGGTTGAGGACTCTCCAAATGCCCACAGCCAGCAAGAAACAAAGTGAATTGTAAGGATGTAGCTAGCAAGTTAGGCTTGGTGCACGGCAAGCAAGTAGGTTGATCCAAAAACAAAATGCCAGCACCTTGGAGAGTCAAACAAAAAGTTTATTTTAAACTTCAAAAAGCTGGTGATTAGACCGGTTTCAGCTAAAAGCTTTCCTCAGTAATACTTCAATGAATTTACAAGAGGCCCTTATATAGCTGTGGAATTTTTTTTTTTTTTTTTTAAATTTGTGACATCATTTCCTGTAATTAATGAAGTATATGTTGTAATAGTGAATTGTCACAAAAAAACATGGTAAAATAATAATCCCCATATGCTGGTATACCAAGATGAGACAAAACTCCTGTATGGAAAAAATTATTGAATTAAGAAAACAAAAGAATAGAAAATGTAATGTTATACAATAAGAATAAAATTACTTACTGCAAACTTATAATTTATCATTTAGTCCTGGGGAAAAAGTCCCCTAGTTTAATAATCCACCTTCTTTCCTTTGTATAAAGAATGTCATGCCATCCTGATTTAAAGGTACGATCCCCCACAATGCGATCAATGATAGTAAAAGTAAATCGTGCATTTAAATGTTTGGTTGAGTGTTTATACAGTGCATTGGTCATTCTGTGGTTTCTGATGTCCCCCAAGTGCTCCGAAATTCTAATGCGGAACTGCCTGGATGTCTGGCCGATGTAAAATGCCTGGCATGTGCAGGTGGCTAGATAAATTATCCAGTCAGAACTACAATTTCAAGAAGTTGATGTCATATACCTGACTCGTGTTTTGCTGGTAAAGCTCATAGTTTTGAAAATGTAATTGCAAAAGCTGCAATGGCCACAGGGGAAGTTCCCAATCAACTTGTCCCCAGTAAGTGTCCTTTGTGTAAATTTGTCCTGCTTGATTTTGGATGTTTTTTTGTAATGGGAAAAGTGGCTGCAAAGGGATTTCCTTTCTATAGGAGAAGTAGCAACGTTCTCCTAAGTAATTTTCTAAGAGGGGTGCGAGTTGAGTATATTCCAGTGGTTATTGACAATGTTGATAAGATTTTTGCTGTTACGCCATAAGTAGTGACCAATCTGCATACATCGGAATCATCTTTAGCCTTTCCTTCTTATATTCCAATAAGGATTCTCTAGGTATGGAATTACAGGTATACACTGCTGAGTTTATGATTTCTGGTGAGTATCCTCTGGACAAAAATCTGTTGGTTAGGTCTTCTTGATATGTGATAAGATCTTCATGTGAGGAACATATTCTTCTTATTCTCATAAATTGAGATTTTGGAATGTTTTTTGTAATATGTTTTGGATGGAAACTTTTGGCATGTAGGAGAGTATTATACTGGGGAAATTTTCTATGTATAGATGTTGATAATGTGTTGTCCATCTGTCTTTTGAGATGGACATCCAAAAATTAATCTCATTGAGATGATGTTCTTCCGTAAATTCAATCCCCCAAATATTGCCATTAAGGTATTCCAAAAATTCAATTAGATATTCCTGTCCTCCTTTCCAAACCATCCAACAGTCGTCCAGGTATCTCCTCCAAATGTCGATTTCTGGTAAATATATATTGTGCATGTGGTCATATATAATGGTTTCCTCTATGTATCCCATAAACAAATCCGCATATATGGGCGCGAAGGAGGCTCCCATGGCTGTTCCCTGTAATTGCCAGTAGCAATTCTGTTGGAAATAGAATACATTTTTGGTCAAGATGTGTTCCGCCATGCATAATATTAGTGTATTCATTCCTGGAGGGTATAAATCAGCTTTTTGTAGCCAAAATTCCAATGCCATCAGGCCAGCCCAATGAGGGATGCTGGTATATAAAGAAGAAACGTCCAAAGTGCACATGAGCCAATCCGAATCCAACTGTGTGTCGGTGACTATATTCAGAAATTCGGTGGTGTCCTGTATTCTGGCACGAATAAATTTCAGCAATGGTTTCAGCTTTTCGTGAGAAAGGCTGAAAGGGGTTCCGTTAGTGAGCCAATGCCCGATACAATTGGTCTGCCCGGTGGTTGTTCCAAAGATTTATGAATCTTGGGTAGAAGGTATAGATATTGTTTGGCAGGATCTTTAACTGTAAGATGTTTCTTAGTCTTTTCTGAAATAATACCATTTTCTACTGCCTCATCCAGAAATACCATGATTTCATTTTAAATCCAGATGTTGGATCAATATCCATCTTCATATAGTGGTGGTGATTGGATAATTGTCTATTTGCTTCATACAAATAGTAATCATTGTCCATAACCACAACCGCACTTATCTGCTGGAATGATTACAATATCTTGGTTGTTTTTGAGTTGTGTGAGAGCAAGCTGTTCCTGTTTGGAAATGTTATTATGCATAATGTCTGGAGAGCTGTAATGGAAATGTAAATCTTTGAGAACAGCCTGTTGAAACACTGAGACATACTTGTCCATTGGGGTGTGAAAGTGGATTTATGAAATTTAAATTCAGTTGATCTTTGAGTGTCTGTATGTTGATCCTGCTGCTGAAAAATATTTTAGATTAATCTTTCTACAAAAATCTAAAATGTCAGATACAAAAGTGCTCTCATCAATAAAGAAACCTGGGATAAAACCGAGTCCTTTATTCAAAAGTGCTTGTTGTTCCTCAGTTAAAACATGTTTGGAAATATTGTGTACATTTGTATAGTATTGATTTATTTTATCACTGTCATGAAAAGTTCTTCCAGACTTGTAACCCCTGTGTTTTCTTCGGCTCTATGTTTCTTACCCCTAAAGGGTGTGGTGATGTTCTACCCTTTTGGCATTTGGAGAGTCCCCAACTGTGGAGATGTCTGTATCTGTAGTGGAAGATTCCTCCCCAGATGTGATATAATTTGAGCCCGTTTTCTTAAGAATAGATCTAGGTCTTTTCTTTCGATTAGAAGGCACATGTCTAGTGCCTTGGGCAAACCTGACACCCTTCTGTGATTCAAATTGTCTACCCTTAAGGTAGTCCTCTTTGTCACGAGAAAACTTGTGAAGTTTCCTACTTTTTAGACTATTCTCCAAAGTGGAGACCTCCTTGGCCAACTTGTTTAGACAATCCTGAAAAGTATTGGTCCCTTCATGATGTTTAAGTGAGTGGCAAGTTTTTTCCACCTGCTCAATATTGTTTTTGATAGTTCTCTCATAATAGGCTGAGAGTATATTAACCCTGGCCATCGCCGCTTCTTGTTGTGCTTTCTGCCACTCTTTCATTAAAGTCTCATCTGGATTGGCCACTAATGGCTGTATCTTGCATCTTAAACCCCGTGGGGTTATGTTTTGTATTTGGTATGCTTTAAAAAGCTTATGATGCCAGATATTGGTTCTTAGGGCCTTGATTTGTTTTCCAAGTATGTGAAAGGAATTCTCGCAACCGTCAACTGGATCTGCCCTATCTGAATCAATTGTTTCATTTTGGTCAATTCCAATCCCAAAAATTTTTAGGTCGTCCTTATCGGAACATAGGCCTAATAATAATTTTTCAAGATCCATGACAATAAGTTGCACTAGTTGCCAGGCATTTTACATCGGCCAGACATCCAGGCAGTTCCGCATTAGAATTTCGGAGCACTTGGGGGACATCAGAAACCACAGAATGACCAATGCACTGTATAAACACTCAACCAAACATTTAAATGCACGATTTACTTTTACTATCATTGATCGCATTGTGGGGGATCATACCTTTAAATCAGGATGGCATGACATTCTTAATACAAAGGAAAGAAGGTGGATTATTAAACTAGGGGGACTTTTTCCCCCAGGACTAAATGATAAATTATAAGTTTGCAGTAAGTAATTTTATTCTTATTGTATAACATTACATTTTCTATTCTTTTGTTTTCTTAATTCAATAATTTTTTCCATACAGGAGTTTTGTCTCATCTTGGTATACCAGCATATGGGCGGATTATTATTTTACCATGTTTTTTTGTGACAATTCACTATTACAACATATACTTCATTAATTACAGGAAATGATGTCACAAATTTAAAAAAAAAAAAAAAAAATTCCACAGCTATATAAGGGCCTCTTGTAAATTCATTGAAGTATTACTGAGGAAAGCTTTTAGCTGAAACCGGTCTAATCACCAGCTTTTTGAAGTTTAAAATAAACTTTTTTGTTTGACTCTCCAAGGTGCTGGCATTTTTGTTTTTTGGATCAACCTACTTGCTTGCCGTGCACCAAGCCTAACTTGCTAGCTACATCCTTACAATATACTTCTCAAATGTCCCTGATTTTTGCCTAATACTTTTGTCCCCTCTCTCATAAAATGTTTTACTTTCTAGTAAATCATTCAGGATTATAGTAAGTAAATAATGCCTTGATGGACATTAAAGTTTTAGACGTTTTATGAAAATGTTTGTTTATGCAGAGCTTATTTTAAGTTGATAAGTGATTTAGCATAATATTTAAAATATGTTCCTTATTTTGACTCTCTATCCGCCATTATTTTTTACCTTGAATAAAGAAGTTGACAGCTGTGGAATGATGGAAGATGATAGTCTAGCTCCTTAACATTGTGTTTGCACCCATTTGCTGTTCTGCATAAAGTGATGATACTGACTTATTGTTTACTACATTTGCCTTATTCCATTCCCTTTGTGGCGTTTGCACCATGTTTTGGTATCACTAGCTTTATGTGTACAGCTACCTTGTATTGAATCTGCTATTTAGTTTGTATGCCTACTATTATTGATTTTTGATTTGGGGTGGTAGAGATTTTTTTTTTTACTTTCAGCACTGTACCCATGGTTGCTTATAATGTGCAGACAAAGATGTATACAGCTTTTCTAAGGTAAAATAAGAGATGCATGCATTGTATCTATGTGATTCACCTTATAGTTTGAGGTGAAGTTTACAGGATTGGTTTAGTCATAAGATTTTTGCTGTTAAGAGTCATAGTTTTAGGGTTAGTGAGTGTGCTTTAGGATTAGAAATGGGGAGACCGTTAGCATTAGATTGAGTGTATTAAGATTTAGGGTTAGGTTTGACATTCTAGACTTAGGAAGGGTGTATTAAGATTTAGGGTTAGGTTTGACATTCTAGACTTAGGAAGGGTGTTTTAAGGTTAGGATTGGGGTCCATGTTTTCATATTAGGTGAGGGTTAGGGACAGAAATTTAGATTTATGGAGAGTTTTTTGGATTAGTGTTCGAGATGGGTTATAGGATTAGGTTTATGGAAAAAAATTTGGGGTTAGGTTTTTGTATGTCTGTGTGGTGGTGGTACTTAAGTGAGTGGCTATAACTTGCTTTTGAGTTTTAGGAAGCAAGGTATGCATGAAAGTTGCATCTGTATGCTGTTAAGTAACCATCGCCCAGCACAGATCATCGATTTGTCTCTACATCCAGATTTAACTGCAGGTTGTCACTGTGGTTTTGTCATATGGCTGCATTTTATATGTTTTGACTCATAATGTTGCATTGACTCGTTTTATGATTTATATTACAATCATGTTTTGGAATTGTCAATGGTCTTTTATGTCTGATCTGTTCTAAAATAGATAACTTTTTTATTCATGTATTTATTTAAATTTGTTTACTGGGGGTGAACACTGATCAAATAATGACTAAGGAGTAAGCACAGACAATCTTGACAGCATATACATAGGGGTTCTACCAAAAAATATATATATATATATATATATATATATATATATATATATATATATATATATATATATATATATATATATATATTTACAGTTACATAATTGTAATAAAAAAGGTAGAATAGAGTTTAGTAGCAGAAATGGTGGAGATATGAGTAGTAGTTGCTAGATTAGGAAAGCTAGTAAGATGAAATAGGGGATTATATTTTGTGTAGTGGGTGCAGAGCAGTAATGATGTGGTAAACTGAGTGGATTATTATTGGTTTGTAAATTGTCTCAGTTCTTTGGAAAATGTTCAAGACTAAAATATAAAAAACACACGCAATTTATTAAACAATAAATATATGATATCAGGAAGGGTGAATCCAAAAAATACATGTGCATTTATGAATAGTCAAAAAAAACTGTTGGCATGGTTTGAAAACTGCTCAGAACTCAAAAGTATATTTAATCTGCCACTGATTATTCTGAAGAGTTATTAACTTGTCAGTCAGGTAGGGGAAAGAGAAACACTAGACAGATGTTTCGTGAGCACTGCATTAAGGTTCCTTCATGTAAATGGCAGCAGAAACTTTGCAGAATGCCCGTTGTCTTGTGTTTTCACAAGCTTTTCTGGCCAGTGAAGACCAAAGACACATGCATTGTATTTACCAAAATAAATAGTTCAGGGAATGAGTCAGTTATTCAGATAAACTAATGTGTATTACGGGGCTTCTTAATGGTGCATCGTCCTTTGTCTTCTCAGCACAGTGACTAGAAATATAGTGAAAATAATCCATGATTAATTCTAACAGCCTTGTTTTGCTTAATTACCAAAATGCAGGTACTCTTAAAATTGTATGTAAGTGCAGGAAATCTAGTCAAGGACAAAGAACCCAAAAATAGAGACAAACTTTAACTATTGCTCTTATAAACTTAGAAAGTTGGTTGAATAACAATTTTTGTTAACGTGCATTTTCTGAAGGATATGAAGTCTGAAATTGAAATATATTTTATTATTCAGTGACTTGACTCCTCAGCGATTTGCTAGAAAACAGCAACAATTTGGATAGTTGAGAGGTAGGAACAGCATTGATAGGTGGGGAGAACATCAGCCAGTGTTTCTGGTGTGTGGAAAGGTTTACTGTTATGTTACACACACAAATTGAGAACGGTTACATTACTTTTGATGGCGTCATTGGGCATAACTTACAAAGAGATAAGTCAACAGATTTTGGTTTCTGCCTTGAATGCTTAAAATCATGCTCACAAGGTTATGAACAGCCATCTGTTCTTCCAAAATGATATTTTATGGGGATGGCTTGCCCCTACAAGTCTTTACAATGAGAAAAGGCAATTTTATTTTAACAACAATTTCAAAGCACTGGACTCAGAATGCAATTCAGACACATATTTCAGCACAAATAAGCCACCCATTGCAAGATGTTTTGGAATTGTGATAGTTAAAAGTTTTTGCAGATCTATTTCTAAGACTGTCTTAGGGAGAGTGCTGTCTGCTCAATCATTAAAATACTGCAGTTGTGGTCTGCCAACATCCAAACAACTAACAGTCTTTCCCTTTATTACAGATGTTGCCCTCGGAATATTTAATGTAATGGTGACAGATCAATCCTGCCCTTCATACCTTTTAAAATGTGCCAAAGCACTAGATTTACCTGTTGTGTCGCAGGAATGGGTGATTCAGTGCCTCATCAGCGGAGAGAGACTAAGTTATGATCAGCATCCCCAGTATAAACACAGCTACGTTGCAAGCTAGACTACCTTTTGTTATTCGTGTTTTATCTCTTTATCCTTTTAATGCAAATTTTAGAGGATTTTAACCATCTCCTGTTTGTAATGGCAAAGTGCATGTATTAACTGTACATAATTTTATTGGTTTGGATTTTTATGATAAAATAAATGTAAAACTTTTATTACTACATTATAGTAGTGGGATATTTAAGACTGCAGTCTTTCTCTTATGTCTAATAGTGGCTGTCACAGATGTTGCACTCTGTTTCACATGTGAGTAATTCACTTAGCATACTGTAGATTGTGTAATGCTTTCACAGCAGTCTCCTCTGTATATTGTGCAGACCTGCCAAGTAGACTTTGTGTCCCATTTCTGTGCATCCTGCGCCTGTCATTGACAATTATATGTACCTCAAGGTCTAGTCTGAATATTTTTCCAGATGTTCTGTGTTGTATGATGCTGTCATTGCTACTGTGAAGCCTTACAACAAACTAGAAAGCAGCAGGGATTACCTGCTACAAGAGATGCAGATGTCATTAATTCAGGCTGTTGCAGTAGTAGCTTATGAGCTCTTTAGAATGGTTGAATGAAGTTTATATTCATCCTTTTCTAAGGTGCTTTACCAGATAATTTATTATTGCTGCAGGTTCTTAATCTTTTATGTTGCTTTCTAAGACTAAGAAGATTTTATCCCAACCCTTAGAACTTATATATATATATATATATATATATATATATATATTTTTTTTTTTTTTTTTTTTTTTTTTTTTTTTTAATTGTTGGTTAAGGTAAGACTGGAGCATGGCAGACTGCTTAAACTAGAACACATTATCTACCATTAAAATGGAGACTGCTCCTACCTATATCCACTGTACAGGCACAGAACATAGAGTGTAGTCCAGTGATGAATTTAGGCCTGGGCACAGCCTCTCCCTTTAAAGTTGCAGTACAAGCTGACTTTAAATGGACCTTAACCATAGTCACATTGGAGATGCAAGTCAGGGGATCTAATCCTAAGATTCTTAATAGCTCCCACAGCTGCATCTCCATTTGTAGTTGAGAAGGCGCATGCTAGTATTACATTTTTATGTGTACTTGAGTACTAAGCTGTAAAGTACTAATTTCACAGCCGAACTAGTACATAATCATAACGATCCAGCAATTTCAAGACGGACGTATGTGTGAGACTGCACAGTTCACACTGTGAGATAAATTTTTCTTTTTACATAAGCAGGCCTTGTGGAAAATATCCCACCAAAGCAATACAGCTGAGAGTGTAGCTTGTTTGTGGTACAATTTTCCTTGAGAAGCTTTATTTTTAAAGGTTTGGGGAAAAAAAAGATAAATATATCAGAAATACCTACTCTCACAGCATATTTTTATGCTATTAAAGCAAACAACTGAACTGTTTCCTTACAGCACTGGTACTGACAAAGTCGTTGGACGTCAGTGCCCTTTTGATCTCCAGATGCAGCACCGAGTTCCTGGCGACAGTAGCTCTGGGTGCCAGATTTCTGTTGAACATATTCAAAACACAAATAACCTCTTGTTGAGAAAAGGAAAATCAAATCAGTTGGTTGTTCATTTTAATGTAGTACAGTCAGTATTGGCTAAAAATAGAAATGTATTGACTGAAGCACTGCAGGCTCTTGCTTAGCCGTCTTTTAATTGCTAACAGTGAGCTGTGTATCCGAATAATTGGTTGTATGAATGAACTCTAGGAACTAACAGACATGTAGAAATTGAGCAAGTTTAAATAGGTTCATAAGACAATATTAAGCTATTGGCCCAGAGGCTCTTAAAAGCTTAGCCAAGAATTTCACATATGTTCCCACAAAGTCAGCCACATATATTAATAAAAAACTAGCATTTTCATTGCTGCTTTCACACAGCCTTCCCATAAATCTCACTCCTCCTGAACATTATTCTCCATAAAATTCCATTAATTCAACTGCACTTGGTTTAGATGTAGATTTTCTCGTAACTGTTTTTTGGCAGTCAGTAACATTAAACTCAGTAAGGCCATGATGTGTCTGGGCAATTCAGAACCTATATACCATTCAAAAGAATAATTTCCTTAGTTACAATGACTTGCTTCCTTAACATTTACAATAATATTTACTCTGTAAGGAATTTTTAATATCTGCCAACTCATTACATTCCCAGTTATCTTTTTCTGTTCCACTAAACCTTTTGGACTTTGTTGCACACTAAGGAGCCATAAACACACCCTCCCATTTTCCTTTGTAAATCCAATCTGTCTTCACAATTGTTACTACCATCCTCTGATTGATCGTACATTTATCATGCAATATTTTATTATATGCTTAAATAACTATCCCTTTTAAAGCAGCAGCTTCTGTTCTAGATTCACCTAAAAGCTCAACCAGAGTTTGGTCCTTCACTCAGCATGTCCTTATCCCTTTCTCTTGGCCTATACTCAATTATCAATTCCTGGCAGGAAGTTGTCTCTAACTTGCAGTCCAAACTTCTGGTTGGCCTCATCCCACTCTATTACCTTTCATTCTCTATTTTATCTGCTCCCAATACTTTGGTCCCTTTACAAATTTTCTTCAGTAAATCCCATCCCCCTCTCATTTACTTTCTATACCCTACTTGCAGCCATCCAAATTAGTAAAATGTCCTTTCTCCATCGTGCTGACTTCATAGGTTAGTACTAGGCTATTTTACCTAGGGCCTATACAAGCCTAGCCATAACAATTCCCTGGCTATTGCTTCCCACATTATTTACTTCCCTGGACCACTGTCTAGCAGGGCAACTGACGTGATCCCTGGGGTGAATTTCCTTTCTCCCATCCAATCATCAAGGTTCCTTTTGAAGAGGGCCAAAGAGGCTCTCTGCTTGACATATATGGGCAGTCTATTCCAGAGTCTGGGGAGTCTCTGGGTCAGGAACCTATCCCTCCAGCATGTTTTGTTTATTGTGATGACAAGGTTTAGGTCCCTGGAGCATGTGACTCTAAGGGATTGGGATTTCTTTAAGAGTAGCATGTCCAACAGTTCTGGGTTTGACATTGCCTTGTATGTTAAGCAAAGATCGCCTCGGAGTAGACAATATGCGACAGAGTATAGCTGGAGTTTTTTTAAGGCGATCAGCATAGGGCATCTGCTTTAGGCCTGTGATTCTTTTAGTGAAATAAACAGCCTCTGCGAGACTCAAACCCAGAACCCTGCACATCATAGACAAAGTAATTTACCACTAAGCCCTGCCAGATACACTTAGTTCTTAGAATGCTTTCTGCTACTTTATAAATATTCTGTATAGTTATTATTACCTTGAAGGACATGCATTCAAAATCCTGCTCTCTCCTTGATTCTTAACCCCACCACCACCATTTCATCAGTTGCTTTCCACTTTCATTTATAAGATTCTGCTTGTTTTTAACTGTACTGGCTTTACCACTGTAGGTCAACAGTATCCCTTCCAAGCAGGTGACCCTAAACCACCTTGCTCTATGGAGAGAATCCACTTATCCTACTTAAATCTTGTCCTCTACCCTTCCCAAATAAATCAATACATATTTTATTAATTATTAACCACCGTGTCTCCTGTGGTTGATAATATGCCTGACCTGTACATAAAAATAACACAAACATTTTCACCTCTTGTATCTTACCATCCATATCTGAAATCTAGAGCTTCCAGTTTCTTAATTTCTCTTACCTTTTGTTTAGCTGACATAATAGAACCCTTTTTAATTCATACACCTAAATACTTCATCTTATCATGCCCCATAAATATTGGCATTGCTGAATAAATTAACGTGTGGGCAACAGTTTATCATTACATTATATGTATATTTTTCTACCTACACGTAGTTATTTACATGCATCTATATCTATCTATACAGGCACAGATGGTGTTCCATACAGTTTACTGAAGAACAAGAATCAAACTGTACACAACATCAAACCAGTTTTTATTTCTGATGTTGGGAGTCTGCCCTTTCACAAATGTGGTGCAATCTCAGAGTTGGTATATTTTATTTTATTTATTTTACATTTGTTGACCGGGATAGTCCGACTGGATACATGTCCATTTTCAGCGGAGGCCCAGGGAGAAAAGCTCCAACATAGTCACAGAGACAGATAGTTACATATTAGTATTTAAGATAGAAAAGAATAAAAAGCAATTTACATACTACATACTACCTTGCTCTAACAGACACAGCTTACGACAGTTCAATGTACAGGCCTTTAAAAACATGCTAGTGAATTTATTAAGACAGATTACAGATTATAGTTTGGCTAATGTACAATGTACGTGCTTTTTGATTACATATCCCCACTATAGGTTGTCCTTTTGGGTTTAGATTTACTTGAGAAGTAGTATGGCCTTGGTTTAACGAAGAGGAGCTAGTCTGGGTTTGAGCATGGACAAAGCCAACGCAACTTAAAATGGAGTTTTAGACTCTTTTTGAATTGAACTGGGGAAGTAATAAGCATGAGGTTGTTGGGGAGGGAGTTCCATAACTTTCCAGTGGTGTTGGCGAACAGAGCATCACCACCTATGTTGTTAGATTTGAGTGTTTGGACAAGGAGTCTGTTTGATGAGCAAAGGCAGCTTAGATTGGTGTAAGGAATTATTATATTTTCAGTGCATGGGGTGTTATCAGGTTGTTTAAGAATTTTAAAAGCTTCTATGAGTTGGTTCATCTTGAGAAGATTTGGGAGTTCTATCCAGCCAAGTTTTTTCAGGTTAAAGCAGTGGTGTGTTCTATAGGGCAAGCCAGTTACAAATCTGGCAATATGATTATAACAACATGAGAGTTTGTTCAGGTCAGATTTGTTAAGGTTAGTAAGCACGGGAGAGGCATATAGAAGGGTAGAGAGAAGGTGTGAGCGGGCAGTGGCCACTTTGGCCATAGGGGTTAGAAATGTCTTTATCCTGTATAAGGACCCAAGTTTCTTGTTTACGGGCTTAATGGTTTGGTTGATATGCATATCTAATCTAAGTTTGTTGTCAGTGATAACTCCTAGTAGCTTTGTGTAGGAGTCTGGGGAGATGATGGTACCATTATTGGATTGTATAGTAAAATGTGTAGGAGGGGATGTATTCGTTGGGTGGAAGAGAAGTAGTTTGGTTTTGTTTGGGTTTAAGATCAGATGATCTGAGAGCCAGTTTTCAACTGTATTTAAACTGAGCTGGGTGGCAGCTAGTAGGTTTGGTAGAGAGTCATCAGAACATATTAGAGCTGAGTCATCTGCATACTGAATACAGGTGGCTTCGGGGATGATATAATACGCAGTGGATGTGAGGGTTGCTGGGTGGCTTGCCCCTCTCCAAAAAAAAAAAAAAAGGCTTTTTGTGTTGTTTTTTTTTTTTTTGGATATATATGTACATATACCGAGAATCAAAATACTTGAAAGGAACTCAAAAACGAACAGACAACCCAGCAATGGAAAACAGGAAATCTGGTTGTGTGGTATAAGGCACCCGACTCCACGGCAGTTAATTCACTCCTTTATTCACACAAAAAACAGAACGGATTGAGCACTTTCGTCTCCACCCTGGAGACCTCTTCAGAATCAATTATGACAAACAACATTGAAGTATTTATACAATAGACAATGCTATTAAAATAATCATTGCTCAATTAATCAATTACACAATAAAACAATAAAACAATATAGAATTTAAGCTGAACTGGTTGATCATCCTAAGCCTACACTTCCACAAATTTTATGCCTTGTTGACATTGCACCTTAACAGCATGAAATACAGATTTATACATAAAATAAAACAAAACGGTATGTCAGGACTGACTGAACCATATATAACTATTGTTCTAGTTCTTGTATCATTTACTTAGGGCTAAAAAATAACTAAGAATGTGTTATAACATATATTTATAAAATTGTTTAAAAATGTTTAAAAAATATATAAATATATGTATTGTATATGTGTATATAAAAAATATATATATAAAAAAAATATATATATATATATATATATATATATATATAAATAAATATTGTTATGAATTCCTTTTTAGTGATATCTCATGTTATAAATATATATTAATTTTTCTCTATGAAACACATAAAAAACACTTATAACAAGACTTTAAATCATTACACGTAGTACGTACCATCAAGAAAGTGAAATTAGAAAGTAATATGTCAGTATGCAAAGACCTATCGTCTGAAATACTATATATAAAAAAGTGTTAAAACATTAACTATATTTTGATATAAAAAATATTTATCAATTAGTTGAACACTATTATCCACTTTAAAAATGTTTCTTAGGGTCTAATGCTAGTACTTTTAATGCTGGTGCAATGGATATACAATCGTTCAAACCTTTGCCATTGCAGGCATCTAATCTGAGCTGCCACATCATCTCCCTGTATAATAATTTTGTAGTCCAGTCTCCCCCTCTATCTGGACTCTCAAACATTTTCAAAGCCCAGAATTTAAAATTAGCATTAAGACATACCATAGAATGTCTGTAAAGTGCATTATTAACATTTTTACGGTTGATGTCTCTTGTATGTTCATATATTCTTCCTAAAAGTGAAAAAGGTTTTTTTTTTTTTTTTTTTTTTTTTTTTTTTTTTTTTTTTGGGGGGGGGGGGGGGGGGGGCTTTCTTTCCCCGGTTTTTTCCTTTTAACGGGGGAGAAAAGCCCCCCCAACAGAATGTACAGGGGGATTGCTAAATAAGACCAGACCCCTTGGTTTGTTTTTTTTTTTGCCCAAAAACCCCACCCTTATATTTTTTCGGGGCTTTTAAATTTTTTTCCCCCTCCTGTTCTGAATGTGGTGGAAGATGTTTTGCAGAGGCTTCTCTGAATCCTGATTCTTTGCTCCCCTGCCCGGTTAAACCGGATAGATATTATAGGGTGCCTGAGGCTCATAAGTATCTTTTTAAGAGTCCTAGGGCAGACCCAGAAACTGTTTCTCAGGGGCCTAAAGGTGTTAAAGCTTCTGTTGTTAAAAATCCTGTTCCTCCAGATAAAGAGGCAAGGGTTTGGATAGATGGGAAAGAAAGTGTATACTTCTTCCACTTTAGCCATGAGGGCTTTGAATTGCCAGTTTCATATGTTGAAATACCAGAATTATCTCCTTTCACAATTAAAGTCTAAGGTAGATGCTTTAGGAAGGTATTGGAGTGTAAAGAGTTGCAGGATTTGGTTCATGTTTCTGAACAGGTGGGTAAGCATTCTTTGCAATGTGGTTTTGATGTTGCACAGGCTCTTCGAGGTGGCTGCTACGGGTTCTGTTCTTCGCAGGCACGCCTGGCTGAGGGATCAGAATTTGGCTGAGCATGTTAAGACAAGGATTTTAGATGCTCCTTTACAATCTGATGTGTTGTTTGGTTTGCCTGTGGAAGCAGTTCTAAAGAAAATGGAAGACAAGGCTAAGTCTATGCAGACTGTTAAAGATTTTTTGCAGGTTCAGCCTCCGAAGTTTAGTAGAAATTGGCCTACCAAAGGGTGGACATATCCTGCTTATGATTCCCAGTCTAGGGGTAGGTCTAGACGTGGTAGGGGCAGAGCTCAGGGTTCTTTTAGGCCTAGAACAGGGAGTTCACCTGCTCAGTCTTCTGGTGAGGGCAGGGGTCAGTCCTTTCGTAAGCAGACCCAATGACCTGTCTTTTCAGCTGCCAGATTCTTTGCAGCTGGCAGCGCCTTTGGGAGGAAGGTTGGCACTTTTCAGAGAAAACTGGAGTTTAATTACCCAAGACAGATGGGTATTGGATATCATTTACCACGGTTACAGGTTTTATTTCCATACCTTGCCTCCTTTCAAAGGCATACCAGACATTCCTCCTCAACAAAGAAAAGAGGCGCACAAACAAATTTCTCTGTTGCTCCAAATAGGGCCATTCAACCGTTCCTGTGCCAGAAAGGGGCCTAGGATTTTATTCACGCCTGTTCCTAGTACCAAAAAAGGGGAACACGTGGAGACCAATTTTGGATTTATCTATCCTCAACACTTATCTGACATTCCCAAGTTCAAAATGTTGACGCTTACAACAGCTTTTACCTCTGCTGGGCAAAGATCACTGGATGGTAACTTTGGATCTCAAGGAAGCTTACCTTCATGTTCCTATCAGACTGGTTTGCAGGAAGTATCTGCGCGAGCTGGAAATTTTCATTATCAGTTCTCTGCATTGCCCTTTGGCTTATCTACTGCGCCCAGAGTATTCACAAAAGTTCTGGCTCCAGTGATAGCTTTCTTCAGGCTAAAAGGAATACAAATCTATCCTTATTTGGACGACTGCCTGATTCTGGCTCAAGAAAGGGATGTGCTTCTTCAGCATTTGGAATATGTGATAGCAGTGCTAAGATGCCTAGGTATTCTGTGAACGAAATAAAGTCCAGTCTAGTACCCTCTCAAGACATGTGCTTTCTGGGTGTGAGACTGAATACAGCAACCCAGATGGCCTTTTTAACCCCGGACAAACAAAAGAATCTTTCTTTACTTCCATCAACTATCTCTTATCAGTCCGGCTGACTGCAAGGACAGTCCTTCAAGCCTTAGGGTTCATGGCATCTTGTATTCTGGTGCTTCCCAATGCCAAACTGCATATGAGGAAGCTGCAGTGGTATCTCAAAAATTTATGGACACAGCACTGCCAGGATTTGGACACTGTCATTCCAATAATACCTTGCATTCAAAAGGAATTTTTGTGGTGGGCTCAGGAATGTCACCTAAACAAGGGACTCTCTGTGACCCGGCCAGAGGCGAGTCAGATTTTAACGACAGATGCCTCAGACACAGCTTGGGGAGCTCATCTGAATGGAAAGTGGATACAAGACAAGTGGCCTGCCAGACTACAGCATCTACATATCAACATGAAGGAGATGTTGGCAGTCCAGTTTGCATTGATGGCTTTCAAGGATTTACTTCTTCCAGGACAGGTGTTGATTCTGACAGACAACACAACTGTCATGTGGTACATCAACAAGCTGGGGCACACATTCTTATCCTCTATGCAGGCAAGCAATGATTTTGTGGGAGACTGCTCTCAGTTTGCAACTAAATCTTCAAGCAAGGTTTCTGCCAGGAGCACAGAACTCCTTAGCAGATGTGTTAAGCAGGCAAATCATGGATCCCCACGAGTGGAAACTGGATCTTCATGTATTTCAGACATTGACAGTGTCCTGGGGAACTCCAGACATAGATCTGTTCGCTTCTCCACTAAACCACCAGCTGCCAAAGTTTTGCACGAAAAGGTTTCATCACACAGCCTGGAAAGTGGATGCTCTTTCTTTCAGTTGGGAAAATCTTCATGTGTATGCCTTTCCACCTCTGCCTCTCCTCCCAAAGGTACTCCTGAAGGTCAGACAAGACAAGCCAAGGATGATTTTAATAGCTCCAGATTGGCCTCGCAGCATTGGTACCTATTGCTGAGGAGTCTGGTAAGGAAGCCTCCTTGGCCCTTACCTTTGATTCCACACCTATTGTCTCAGAAGGACGGGCATCTACTCAATGTCAAGCTTCACTCTCTTCATCTAACAGCCTGGCATATTCTGTTTTGAGCTACAGCAGGTCTCAGCTTCCTCAACAAGTTTTGAATGTGATTATGGAAGCCAGAAGACCTAGTACAAGGAAAGTGTACGCAGGAAAATGGAAGAGATTTTTGTTTTGGTGTGCAGCAAAGGATTTGGATGTTTCTGAGCCAAATTTGAGTGTGGCTCTTTAATATCTTACTGAGTTATTGGACAAAGGTTTGTCTTTCTCTTCCATTAAGATTCATGCTGCAGCAATTTCAGCTCACTATGATTGTGATCCACCATTGTTTTCTCATCCTTTGTTCAAGCAATTTCTTAGAGGGGCAAAGAATATGAGACCCCCACGTAGAGCTCCTACTCCTGCTTGGGACCTCAATTTTGTGTTGGAGAAACTCACTCTACAACCTTTTGAGCCTGCAGCTACTGCTGAATTGAAATATTTGTCATGGAAGACTGCATTTTTGTTGGCCATTACCTCTGCAAGAAGGGTGTCTGAATTGCAGGCCCTTATGGCAGTTGAGCCTTTCTTGATTTTCCATAAGGATAGGGTATCTTTACGTACTAATCCTTCTTTTATGCCTAAAGTGGTTTCTAGTGTGTCTTTAAACCAGACTATTCATTTGCCTACTTTTTATGCAGATCCCAAAATAGGGGAAAAGATTTTGCATACTTTAGATGTACACAGGCAGTTGCGTTATTATTTGAGCAGGACTAAGGATTTCAGGCAGTCTCAGCAGTTGTTTGTTTCTTTTGCTTTGTGTTCTCAGGGCAAGCCTGTGTCAAAACAAACTATTTCTAAGTGGATTGGGTTTTGCATTGCTTTCTGTTACTACCATCATGGCAAAGAGATTCCAGCGGCGATTAGCGCTCATTCCACTAGGGCTACTGCCACTTCTACAGCATTTCTAAGGGGCGTGACAACTAAGGAAATTTAGAGGCAGCTACTTGGAGTTCAGTGCATACATTCTCTAAGCATTACCACCTTCCTCTACTCTAAATCTAGGGCTGGTTTTGCCACTGCTATTTTACAGGGCATGTTGTCAGCTCCTGCTTCTTTGTGATTTGCCATCCTCTCTTACCTCTGCTTTGGGATTCTACCCAATAGTCAGGACTGCAGCAATGTGAGATGAAGAACATAGTACAGTTTTGTACCTACCATAAATGTAGATGTTCAAGATCCACATTGCTGCAGTCCAATTTCCCTCCCTCCTTCCCCTCTGTGTTTAGGGGTGGTTGTGTGGGTGGGATTGTTGTACCTTTCTTACTTTGTATATATTGTATATATAGTTGGTACAGGGGTGTTTGGTGTGTTGTTGTTTTTTGGTTTGGTCTTATTTTCTTAGGGTCTTCTGACATCTGGGGCAAGAAAAGACTGAGGAAATGACGTCGGTCATGCGCATTTGTACTCTGACGCACTGACGCCAGTCTAATGCGCCTGACCGACGTCAGCCTTGTACTTTGGTATTCGGGCCGACTGGGACAGCGGACTACCCAATAGTCAGGACTGCAGCAATGTGGATCTTCGAACATCTACATTTATGGTAGGTACAAAACTGTACTTTTTGTACCTACCATAAATGAAGATGTTAGAGTGCTAATACAGCTGCAGTCATAACAGATGGGTTCTCCTGCCATCAGGCGGGTCCTCGGTCGGCCGAATTCCAAAGTCTAGGTCCGGCATCGGTTGTCGTCGCTTCTTCCCTGACGTCAGTGCGCCAGGGGTATAAAATAACCAGCCGACGCCATTTTCTTCAGTTTTTCTTGCCCCAGATGTCAGGTGCCCCCAGAAGGAAGGCAGTACATAAATTTGTGTGATAAAGCAATGCAATATGATCAAAATACAGTAGTGCAAGCAAATACAACAAGAATGAATACCCCAATCAGGTAGCATGAGGAGGTGTTAGCCAATAGGCCTGTCCCAAGAGGGGAAGGAGGGAGGGAAACCTGGACTGCAGCTGTATTAGCACTCGAACATCTACATTTATGGTAGGTACAAAACTGTACTATGTTAATCGTGCATACAGCTGCAGTCATAACAGATGGGTAGAATCCCAAAGCTAAGAAAGGGGTGGTAGGCACTAGGTGGAACTAGGAGGAGCCAGAATGGCCTGCAAGACTGCAGTGGCAAAGCCCGCTCTAGATTTGGAGTATAATGGAAGGTGGTAGTGCTTGGAGAAGGTATGCACAGAACTCCAAGTGGCTGCCTCCAAAATATCTTTGGTAGGAACTCCTCTGAGAAAAGCTGCAGAGGTAGCCGTGGCCCTTGTGGAGTGAGATCTGATGCCTGTAGGTACAGTTTTGCCATGAAAAGAATAGCAAAAACGAATGCAGTGGGCTATCCATTTTGAGATAGTCTGTTTGGAAATTGGCTTCCCTTGAGCTCCTATAGCATAGGACACAAAGAGCTGATCTGATTTCCTGAAAGGCTTTGTTCTGTCCAAATAATAACGCAGTTGTCTGTGGATGTCCAAGGAATGTAGTAATCTCTCCCCTTTGTTTTGAGGATTAGGATAAAAGGTAGGTAAGTGTATAGCCTGATTCAAAGCTACCCTGGATACCACTTTTGGCATAAAGAACGGATTGGTTCGTAAAGAAACTCTGTCCTGATGGAAGATGATGAAAAGTTGCACAGCCATGAGAGCTTGCAGTTCCGATACCCTACGAGCTGAGGTAATAGCCAGAAGGAAAGCTGTTTTCCAGGACAAATATTGCAAGTCTGATGAGGCAGCTGGATCAAAAGGAGGCAAGGTCAGATTTCTAGAATGAAATTGAGATCCCAAGCAGGTATTGGTTGTTTCCTTGGGGGTTTTAGATTTTTAGCCCCTCTGAGGAACTGTCTTAAGAGGGGGTGAGAGAATAAAGGTGGATCAGTGTTGTATTCTGCAGAAATGGCTGAGGCATGGATTTTGATGGAGGAGAAAGAAAGTCCACTGCCTAGCAGCTCAGCTAGATACTGTAATATTTGAGGTAAATTCAGTTTTCCAGGATCCTGACCCTTTTTCTCATTCCAGATACAAAACCGTTTCCATTTTGCGGTGTAAGCTTTTCTAGTAGACGGCCTTCTGGCCTCCAAAATGACATCCTGCACTTCCTTGGAGAGTAGGGTCTGTTGTGATGCTAAGGAATCTTCCATGCGGCTAGATTGAGTGTTTTTAGCTGACTGTGAAGAGTTTTGAAGCTGTGCTGGGTCAGAAGAAGAGGCATTAGAGGCAGGGTCCATGGTGGGGAATGCGTCAGGCTCCTCAGGAGTGGGTACCAGTGTTGTCTTGGCCAGTCTAGAGCAATGAGAATCATCTTTGGTCTGTCTGCCCTGGTTTTTAATAGAACTTTGGGCAGCAGAGGAAGAGGTGGGAAGGCATAAACTGTCATTGATGTCCAACTGAAAGAGAGAGCGTCCACTCTCCAGGCCTTTGGATGAAAAATCCTTGAGCAGAATTTTGTCAATTGGTGATTTTCGTGGGAGGCAAAGAGATCTATGTCTGGCCTTCCCCATGCTTGAATTATCTCTGTAAAAACTTGAGGATGCAACTTCCATTCGTGTGGATCTGTCATATTTCTGCTTAGGTTGTCTGCCAGCGTGTTTTCCTTGCCTGGCAAGTACTGTGCTTGTAGTTCAATTTGTAAATCCAGGACCAGGTTCCAAAGTGACATGGCCAGTCTGCATAGTGGGTATGAATGGGTTCCTCCCTGTTTGTTTATGTACCACATTACCGTGGTGTTGTCCGTCCTTATCAATAGTTGACCTGGTTGCAGGAGGTCTTTGAAAGCTATAATAGCATTTATTACTGCTAGCATTTCCTTTTGATTGATGTTTAGGTGCTTTTCTTTTTGGGACCATTTGCCCTGAATGCACCGATCTGTCATGTGCGCCCCCCAGGCGTAGTCCGAGGCATCTGTTGTGATGACCTGATATGCTTGAGGCTTGCTGAATGGGAGACCTTTGCTTGCCATGCTTGAGCCCACCACAGAAATTCCTTTTGAAGACATGGAATTAGTGGTATTATTGTTTCCAGGCTGTGGCTGCGTTGAGACCATAGGTTTTTCAGGTACCATTGAAGTTTCCTCATATGCAGCTTTGCACATGGGATTAGTAAGATGCAAGATGCCATGAATCCCAGAGCCTGCAGGATTTTCCTTGCAGTCAGCCTGGTGCAATTTGCTAGTGTTCTGAAGTATTGAGTTAGTTGCCCCTGCTTCTCTGGCGTGAGGTAGGCCATCTGGGTGTTCGTGTCCAAGTTGGCACCCAGGAAAATTATTTTCTGAGAGGGTATTAGCCTTGATTTCTTTCTGTTGACTGTGTATCCCAGAGAATTCAACAACATTATTACATAAGCCAGATGTTTCAGAAGAATGTGCTTGCTGTCCGCTTGGATCAGGCAGTCGTCCAAATAGGGGTATATTTGTATCCCTTGAAGTCTGCAGTAGGCAATTACTGATGCCAGGCATTTCGTGAATACTCTGGGCGCAGTAGATAAGCCAAAGGGCAATGCAGAGAATTGATAATGGGTTGAACCTGCAAGAAATCTGAGGTATCTTCTGCAATTTTATCTGATTGGGACATGCAGGTATGCCTCCTTGAGGTCCAATGTTACCAGCCAAGACTCCTTGCCCAGCATGGGAAGAAGCTGCTGTAGAGTGAGCATCTTGAATTTTGGTACGAGTAGAAATGTGTTTAGCATGGATAGGTCCAAAATAGGTCTCCAGTCTTTTCCCTACCTTGGTACCAGGAATAGTCTGGAATAAAAACCTTGACATTGTTCGTGCGTAGGTACCTCTTGAATAGCTTTCATGTCTATGAGATCTGAAATTAGTCTTTGTGCCTCTGCCCTTTGATTGTGTGGCATGCCTCTCATTTTTGGAAGGGTGTGAAAATGGAATCTGTAGCCTCTGTTTATAATGTCCAGGATCCATTTGTCTTTTGTGACAATATGCCAATTTTTTGAAAATAATGCCAGTTTTCCGCCTAATGGTGCTGCCATTTGAGTCTTGCTTGGCATGCAAAAGGGGAAAGTCATTGGGCTTGCTTTCTGAATGGTTCCGAGTTATCCTCACCACCTCTTTGCGTAGGAGTTTCCATTGTCTGCCTCTAAACGATCCTTGGGATTGCCCTCTGCCCCTCGGGCGCCTGTATCTACCTCTTTGGGGTCTGTCCGTGGCTGGAAAGGACCAATTTTTGGAAGGCCAATTTCTACTGAAACGTGATGGTTGTACCTGTAGAAAATCTTTCACTGTTTGCATTGATTTGGCCTTTTCCTCCATTTTCCTTAATACCTCTTCAGCATTAGCACCAAATAGTACATCCTTTTGTAGAGTGGCATCTAGTAATTTAGCTTTGACATGATCTGGTAAGGTTTGTTCCTTGAGCCAGGCATGCCTACGTATGACTGATCCTGTAACAGCAGCTCTACGTGAGGCCTCTAGAGCATCAAAACCACATTGTTAAGGTATGTTTACCCACTTGTTCTGCACTATGCATCAAATCCTGCAACTCCTTCAAATCTGGTTGTTCAGGTTGTGACATTTTACTTCTCAATTGTGATAACAAAAACTGTTGGTACTTTAGCATATGGAACTGACAGTTTAATGCCCTCATGGTTAAGGTGACCGAGGTATATACCTTTTTTCCCCACCTTTCTAAGGATCTGGAATCTCTCTCGGATGGTAAAGGATTTTTAGCAGTGGAGGCCTTAATTCCCTTGGGGCCCTGTGGGATAGCTTCTGGGTCAGCAGCATGGCTTTTGTATAGAAATTGGTGTGAGTCAGGAACCCTGTAGTACCTGTCAGGCTTGACTGGAGCTGGAGGCAGAGAATCCGGGTTAAGGCAGGCCTCAGAGTACACATCATCTAGTATGTCCAAGACAGGAGGTATAGCTAGAGGCCTGTGCTGAGGTAGGAAGAGAAATTCCCTAAGCCTTTTCTTGGAGTCTGAATAATCTTGGCCTTCCCAATGGAAGTGTTCCCTTAAGGTATGCAAAGTTTCCCCAAATGAGTAATCCTCTGGGGGGAGACGGAGGGAATGGACTCCTCAGCATCAGAATCTTCAAAAGGGGAGTAAGAATGTTCTTGTTCATCGGAGTGCTCTGAAATAATGGAGCCCTGATCTGAGGAGGGGGATTCTTCCTCCACTCTGTGCCTTTTGTCCAGTGGGGGGGGGGGGATTGAGAACCCCTGATAAGAGTAATCAAATCCTCAGTCATTTTAAGCATCTGTTTTTTAGGCATGGGGCCTAGAGAGATGGGCCCTGTGTAGCTTGTCTCTTAGACTGCATGGCTGCTTTAGACTTAGTGTAAGCCTTGATGGAGAAAGAAGAGGAAGGTCTGAAGACACCTTGAGAAGGAGGTAGACCTGTCCACATTTTGAGATTCACTGCCAAGAGTGGCTTCGGTATCTGTAGTTAGGGTGTGGGCCGAGAAGCCTGTGACCTCAGGCACAGGAGACACCGCCAATGTAGTGTCGTCGGTAGTCAGGGGCTGCGTAGGCGCCTCGCTGAGAACCAGACCACGTGGAGTCGGCTTTGGCGTGGTGTCGGTAGAGGCCGCGGACCTCGTGTGTCGGTCCTTGTCTTTGCGTTTTTTAGACAAAACTGGAGTCGGAGTATCCGATGACATAATATAGTTAAATTTTTTGCCAAAATAATGCTGGGCGAACTCTGCCCAACGCTTAATGGTGCGTTTGTTGAATGTAGCACAAAAGTGACAGACCAAGACGTCGTGGTCTGGGCCTAAACAAGGAATGCAGAGGGAATGGAAATCCTTATGCGGTATTTGCTTCCCACATGAAATACAATTATTAACTTTGTCTGACATCGGTCTGAGGCAAGAAAAGTTTCCCCAACGGGGTACTTAGCTTTTAGATGACTTCGATTGCAAAATTTTTCGTAATTTCAGGAGCTGGCCGACCGGCACTTGCAAACTGCTTCTGCTTTGGGCACCGCGCGGCAAGAAAGACTGAATAAAATGGCATCGGCTGGTTATTTTATACCCCTGGCGCACTGACGTCAGGGAAGAAGCGACGACAACCGAGGACCTGCCTGACGGCAGGAGAACCCATCTGATGTCCTTCAAGGATGCATCTGCAGTCATCACATATGGGTTGTCCTGCCTCAGGCAGCCCTTCGGTCGGCCGGATTCCAAAGTCTGGGTCCGGCCGGTTGTTGTCGCCCTTTCCCGACATCAGAGCCTGGGTATAAAAGCCAGCCGACGCCATCTTCCTCAGTCTTTCTTGCCGTGGTGCCCAAGCAGAAGCAGTTCGCAAGTGCCGTCGGCCAGCTCCTGTAATTCAGCTAACCGAAGACTTCAAAGCTAAGTACTGGGGACTCTTTCTTGCCTCAGCCGATGTCAGATAAAGGTAATAATTGCTTAACTTGTGGGAAACAAATACCTCATAAGGATTTCCACTCTACTGCCTCCTGCCTAGGCCCAGACCACGACGCCTCGCCTGTTCAGCCTGTGCTTCCTTCAACCGACGACTCTTAGATGTCGGGCGGAGTTTGCAGAGGAATTTTCGGGCTAGTTTTTCATACAATATGCCGCCGGAGACTCACTTCACATTTAACAAAGAAACGGAAGGACAAGGACCGACACACGCGGGCCACGGTTTCGGCTGAAACCACGGCCAGGCCTACCACGAGTGTCTCGGTCTTGGCTGAAACCGAGTCCTTGGTACTTCCGATCCCCCGAAACCGCTCAACCGACAACCTCTGCCCCGGAGGCCCCTGCTGAGTCGGTTATTGAATTTCCTTCAGAAACTGGTGTCTTGGAAACTTCCAACACCATTCCTCTAGACAAAACTACACCAGCACGTGGTGCAGCCAGGCCTCCTGCATCCATGTCCATAAAGGCATTCACCAGGGCTAAAGCTGCTAAACACACAAAAGCTATGCCTCCCAGGGTTATTCCTCAGGGAACCACTACAAGTTCACAGATTCTAACTTTAGCTGAGGACCTTATTTCCTTAATTAGGGGCTCTCAACTCCATCCGGACAGGGGCTCTCAACCTCCTCTAGACAAAAGGCCCAGGGTTGAGCCCTCTGATCCCCACTCCTCAGAGGAGGTCTCTGATGGCTCTGCTCTCTCGGACTACCAGGAGGAGGCTTTTTCGGCCTACGAGGATTCTGATGCGGAGGAATCTATCCCCTCGGCCTCCCCTCCTGAAGAATTATCCTTCGGGGAGACCCTTCTCACTATGAGAGAGCATTTCAAATGGCAGGGCCAGGAATTCTCTGATTCCAGGAAAAGATTAAGAACTTTTTTGCATTTACCTCAGCATAGACCTTTGGCTATTCCTCCTGTTTTGAATGTCATTGATGATGTGTACTCTGAGTGTAGCATAACCCCTGACACTCTTCCTCCGGCCCCTGTCTAACCCGATAGGTACTACAGGGTCCCGGACTCGCATCTTTTTCTTTACAAGGCCCACTCTGCTGATCCAGAAACTATTTCCCAGGGCCCTAAAGGGGTTGCAGCTGCCACTACTAAAAATCCACTCCCCTCTGAAAGGGAGTCCAGGGCTTTAGAGAGATGGGGTAAAAGAGTGTATACTTCTGCTACTCTTTCTATGAGGGCATTAAATTGTCAATTTCATATGATACAGTACCAAGAGTATTTGTTAGATGAATTGCATAAGAAACTGTCTTCACCTGAACCCCTAGATCGCAAATCACTTCAGGATCTGGTACATAACTCCCAGCAGGTTAGCAACCATTTCTTGCTGTGTGGTTATGATGCATTGGAAGCTTCATGTAGGTCGGCTATGACAGGTGCAGTCATACGTAGGCATGCTTGCCTGAAGGAACAATCTCTGCCAGACCATGTTAAAGCTAAGCTTCTGGATGCTCGACTGGAAAAGCAAAAGTTATTTGGCTCCACTGCTCAGGAGGTCTTAAAGAAATTTGAGGAAAAGGCAAAATCTGTGCAAACAGTCAAAGATTTTCTACAAGTCCAACCACCAAGATTCAGCAGAAATTGGCCTACCAAGAACTGGTCCTTTCCGGACACAGAAAGATTTCAGAGAGGCAAGAACAGGCATGCCAGAGGTAGAGGGCAAGCTAGAGGCTCCTACAGAGGCCGTCAATGGCAGCCTCCCAACCAGAGAGGTAGTGCAGGACCTACAACTGCTGCACAAGGACAGACTCAATGACTTTGCTTTGACTCCGCCAACCAGGGCTCAATTAGAAGCACCTTTGGGCAGAAAGCTTTCTTTATTCTCAGAAAATTGGCACAGTATTACAAGAGACAAATGGACACTGCAAATAATAGACAAAGGATACAGGTTCCATTTTCACACATTGCCAAAAAGAAAAGGCATGCCAGACCTGCCACCAAATCAAAGGGCAGAGGCTTTGAAACAAATCTCCAACTTAATGCAGATGAAAGCTATAGAAAAGGTTCCTCTTTCAGAACAAGGCCAAGGATTTTATTCCAGACTATTCCTTGTTCCAAGAAAAGAAAATCAATGGAGGCCTATTCTAGACTTGTCCGCACTGAATACTTATCTCATTGTGCCAAAATTCAAAATGCTGACTCTACAGCAACTCCTTCCCATACTGGGCAAGGGGTCTTGGCTGGTGACTCTAGACCTCAAGGAGGCATACCTGCATGTCCCTATCAGACAAAGTTGCAGAAGACACCTCAGATTTCTTGCAGGTTCAGAGCATTATCAATTCTCAGCATTGCCCTTGGCTTATCTACTGCCCAGAGTATTCACGAAATGCCTGGTATCAGTAATTGCACACCGCAGACTTCAGGGGATTCAAATATACCCATATCTGGACGACTGCCTTATACAAGCGGACAGCCAACAAGCTTTGGTAAAGGACTTGAATTATGCCATCCACCTACTGCAGGCCTTGGGATATACAGTCAACATTCACAAATCAAGACTTGTTCCATCCCAAAGAATAACTTTTCTAAAAGTGGATCTAGACACAACCACCCAAATGGCTTTTTCTCACAGAAGAAAAACAAAGACAACTACCAGATTACTTCAAGAATCTGACAAGACAAACTCAGCTGACTGCAAGGAAAATCCTGCAGGCCCTGGGTTACATGGCATCTTGCATTCTTCTAATTCCACAAGCAAGGCTGCATATGAGGAAACTACAATGGTACCTAAGGAGTTTATGGACTCAGCACAGTCACAGCTTAGAAACTTTGATCCCACTCATTCCATGCCTCCAAAAGGAATTTCTGTGGTGGGCTCAAGCAAGCCAGTCAAACAGGGGTCTGCCCTTCAGCAAGCCAATAGCCAGCCAAACCATTACAACGGGCGCTTCAGACCACAGTTGGGGAGCACACATGGAGGGCAGATGTATTCAAGGACTATGGTCACAAAAGGAGCTACGCATGCACATAAACCAAAAGGAAATGCTGGCAGTGATACCTGCAATTGAGGCCTTCAAACTCCTTCTGCATCAAGGCCACCTGCTAATAAGGACAGACAACACCACAGTTATGTGGTACATAAACAAGCAAGGAGGCGCCCATTCCTACCATCTTTGCAGACTGGCAATGAATCTATGGGAACTTTCCTTGAAACTCAATATAGAGCTGCAATCCCAGTTTGTGCCAGGAAAAGACAGTATACTGGCGGACAGATTAAGCAGAAATATCATGGATGCACACGAATGGATGCTGCACCCAGACATCTTCCTACAGATAACACAATCATGGGGAAGGCCAGACATAGATCTTTTTGCCACCACCCACAAGCATGGAAAGTGGACGCCCTATCTTTCAGCTGGAGAACTCTAACAGTGTATGCATTTCCACCTCTTCCATTAATGACCAAGGTCTTACTGAAGATCAGGACAGAGCAGCCAAAAGTGATTCTGATAGCTCCGGACTGGCCAAGACAGCACTGGTACCCACAGTTAAAGAGCATGTCACACATGAAACCATGGCCTCTTCCTCAATGGCCACTTCTCCTGACACAGCACAATTACAAAACTCTGCATTCCAACCTGAAAACCTTACAACTAACAGCCTGGAAAATACCTTGACTCCTCCTCAAGATAAGCTATCCAAGAGAGTGAAGGATATCATCATGGAAGCTCGACAGCCCTTCCACAAGAAAGGCATATTCAGCAAAATGGAAAAGATTTCACACTTGGAGCACTACAAAGGGCCTAGATGCGACAGTGATGAACATGGCACATATCCTGGAATACTTGGCAGAAATGCTCCACAATGGCCTGTGTTACTCTTCCATTAAAATTCATGCTTCAGCAATTTCAGCAGAGCACAATACTGATCCACCTGTCTTTTCTCAACCTCTCCTAAGACAGTTTCTAAGAGGAATTAAAAACATCAATCCTCCAAGGAAACCTCCAGTGCCTACTTGGGACCTTAACTTCGTGTTGGAAAAACTAACTCTGCCTCCCTTTGAACCAGCAGCATCTGCAGAACTACAGTTCCTGTCTTGGTAGACCGCCTTCCTTCTGGCCATAACCTCAGCAAGAAGAGTATCTGAGTTACAGGCCCTCATGGCAGTACAGCCATTTCTTATTTTTCATCAGGACAGAGTCTCATTGAGAACCAATCCTTCATTTATGCCAAAGGTGGTATCCAGGGTCTCATTAAACCAAGCTATTCACCTGCCTACCTTCTTTCCAAATCCACAAAACAAAGGGGAGAAACTTCTGCACACCCTGGACATACACAGACAGTTGCGCTACTACTTGGACAGAACTAAAAGCTACAGAACAACTGACCAGCTGTTGGTAGCATATGCTGCTGGTGCACAAGGAAAAGCAATTTCCAAACAGACAATTTCAAAATGGATAGGGAATTGCATTCGTTTTTGTTATTCCTTTCATGGAAAAACTGTGCCAGCTAACATTATACCTCATTCCACCAGAGCCACAGCCACCTCCACAGCCTTCTTAAGAGGGGTGGCTACCAAGGACATTTTAGAAGCTGCTACATGGGGCTCCGTACATACATTTTCCAAGCATTACAATTTACCTTTATATTCCAGATCCAGAGCAGGCTTTGCTACGGCAGTCCTGCAGGGCATTTTAGCTACACCATCCTTTACATAGATCCTCCACCCCCAGATTGGCTATGGTATTCTACCCATACGTGATGACTGCAGATGCATCCTTGAAGGACATAGTACAGTTTTGTACCTACCATAAATGTAGATGTCCGATAGGTATGCATCTGCAGTCAGGTTTACCCTCCCTCCTTCCCCTCTTTGGTATTTATTGGGTACCTTTCCCTCTCATAGCTAGCTGGGGTTATCTATTATGGTGTATTTGTTTTATATATATATATATATATATATATATATATATATATATATTTCTGTGCATGTTTGGAATTTATTGCATTTCTCCAAATTTAGCCTTCCTTGGAGGGCACCTGGCATCTGGGGCAAGAAACACTGAGGAAGATGGCATCAGCTGACGCTTTTATACCCCAGGAGCTCTGACTTCGGGGAAAGGGTGACAACAGCCGACGCTGGACCCAGACTTTGGAATCCGGCCAACCGAAGGGCTGCCTGAGGCAGGACAACCCATATGTGATGACTGCAGATGCATACCTATCGGACATCTACATTTATGGTAGGTACACAACTGTACTTTATGACTGCAGCTGTATGCATGATGAACATCATCAAACCAGTTTTTATTTCTGATGTTGGGAGTCTGCCCTTTCACAAATGTGGTGCAATCTCAGAGTTGGTATATTTTATTTTATTTATTTTACATTTGTTGACCGGGATAGTCCGACTGGATACATGTCCATTTTCAGCGGAGGCCCGGGGAGAAAAGGTCCAACATAGTCACAGAGACAGATAGTTACATATTAGTGTTTAAGATAGAAAAGAATAAAAAGCAATTTATATACTACATACTACCTTGCTCTAACAGACACAGCTTACAACAGTTCAATATACAGATCTTTAAAAACATGCTAGTGAATTTATTAAGACAGATTAGACATTGTAGTTTGGCTAATGTACATGCTTTTTGATTACATATCCCCACTCTAGGTTGTCCTTTTGGGTTTAGATTTACTTGAGAAGTTGTATGGCCTTGGTTTAACGAAGAGGAGCTAGTCTGGGTTTGAGCATGGACAAAGCCAATGTGACTTAAAATGGAGTTTTAGACTCTTTTTGAATTGAACTGGGGAAGTAATAAGCATGGGGTTGTTGGGGAGGGAGTTCCATAGCTTTCCAGTGGTGTTGGCGAACAGAGCATCACCGCCTATGTTGTTGGATTTGAGTGTTTGGACAAGGAGTCTGTTTGATGAGCGAAGGCAGCTTAGATTGGTGCAAGGAATTATTATATTTTTCAGTGCAGGGGTGTTATCAGGTTGTTTAAGAATTTTAAAAGCTTCTATGAGTTGGTTCATCTTGAGAAGATTTGGGAGTTCTATCCAGCCAAGTTTTTTCAGGTTAAAGCAGTGGTGTGTTCTATAGGGCAAGCCAGTTACAAATCTGGCAATATGATTATAACAACATGAGAGTTTGTTCAGGTCAGATTTGTTAAGGTTAGTAAGCACGGGAGAGGCATATAGAAGGGTAGAGAGAAGGTGTGAACGGGCAGTGGCTACTTTGGCCATAGGGGTTAGGAAGTTCTTTATCCTGTATAAGGACCCAAGTGTCTTGTTTATGGACTTAATGGTTTGGTTGATATGCATATCGAATCTAAGTTTGTTGTCAATGATAACTCCTAGTAGCTTTGTGTAGGAGTCTGGAGAGATGATGGTACCATTATTGGATTGTATAGTAAAATGTGTAGGAGGGGATGTATTTGTTGGGTGGAAGAGAAGTAGTTTGGTTTTGTTTGGGTTTAAGATCAGATGATGATCTGAGAGCCAGTTTTCGACTGTAGTAAAACTGAGCTGGGTGGCAGCTAGTAGGTTTGGTAGAGAGTCATCGGAACATATTAGAGTTGTCATCTGCATACTGAATACAGGTGGCTGGGTGGCTTGCCCCTCTCCAAAAAAAAAAAAAAAGGCTTTTTGTGGGTTTTTTTTTTTTTTGGATATATATGTACATATACCGAGAATCATCTATTCACAGAACTGCAAATCACTGAAAAAATTCAGTGAAACGCATTTCAATAAAAGGGATTTTCCTGAATTGCATTTCATTATAGATGCAAAACACAGAAAATATTCCTTCAAAATGATATGTTTGCAGGGGGGACAAGCTCCCCTGCACCACCCATGTGTGTGTGTGTAGGGGGGGGGGGCTTCTTCACACCTCCCTTAGTTAAAATACATTAAATCCACAGCTGCACAATCATAGAGAAAACACCACACACAAAGTGAATAGCTGCTGGCACACAAACTCCTACAGATGTGGACACAGCATGACAATGGGCACTGGCAAGGTATAAATTTATTTATTGACATTTGTTAACCCGGTTGGTCAAGCTGAGCCAGGGACCCATTTTCAGTTATAACACGCGCACACCACAGCTAATTTTAGTAAACTGTAGCAACGTGGCACATGATGCCTGTTAGTGTGATACACAATTCACAATGTCAGTTTCTAGGAAAAACTAAAGAGCAAGTGGTTCAGTGCACAAGTCTTTGTTTTAAGACTTTAGAAAATGGGCTGTGTCATGATGCAGTAGTTTAAACGAATGTCAAGAACAGAGACCAGACTAAGGTCTCCTTGGTCATTGAAAAATGCCAGATGTTAGTGTATTTCTTTAGAAGTTCAAGAATAAAGCTGGCCAGTCTGAAACTAAATACTGTTAACAGTGATTTAATAAATTTCCCCTGCAAAAACATAATTACTCCTTTCTTCATAACATGAAGAATGATGATTGCATTGTGGTATCCAGGCTTATCTTGTTTTAAGCTACACAGGCCCTTATTTGTGGACACATCATATAAGGTATCATAGTGGGATGCCTGCAAGTATCTCATTTTGAAAGTTATTTTTTTTTTTTGCCTGCATTCCCTTCCCCTCCCTAGATTAGCTGCAGAAGCACACCTTATCAGTGTTGGACTCCCTTGGAAGTTTAAAATTCCAGACCTCCCACCCCAGAAGAGGACACTAGACTACTTTCTAGTCAGTCCTTAATGGCTAGCTAGCATTTCATATGAAATCAATGCCTGTACCACTGGGCAAGCTCATTTCTGGTTCTTAACTATGTGGTCATAGTATTTATTTATTTTTGCTGTGTAGTATTACATTATAAAAGTGCCTTGTCATTTTTAAGACAAGGCAGTAAAAACTGAAAGACCGTTTTGTAGTAGTAATAATAGCTAACTGAAAACATCTCAACATTATATATCCTGTGCCTGTTGTCGCTTTCGTATCAGTACACAAAAAACAAGTCTTCGTGGGTTCTATTTAAGCAGCTTTATTCTATACAAACACACCACTGTTAAGGCTTATTGACTATGACTAAGTAACTTGTATACAAACAGACTACTGTGATTATACATGCTCACTCACTGGCTGCTTCTACAAAATGGCACTAGGGATTGCACATGTCTGGAATTTATACATGTGCACACAGCCTCACATGCTTAAAGACAGCACACAAAAGCTACACTCTGATCTACATCCTCCCTCTTTGAGATATATAGATCATGCAATTTGTCATGAGATTAATTTAGTATGCAGAAATCACACACACAAGTCCATGTTGCTGTGTATTTCACACTAGGCTTAGAAACTCATCCATATCGTGTGACATAAAATTGGAACAGTCTCTGCAAAATGGTTGACCTGTGAATTGTTTGCATTACTTTCTGAAACAGAATCAAACTTTTGAACACATTCTGATCTGGAAACAAATGTCTGACTCATTCTTTGATTTAGTGGCTGCATCACAGATACAGTGTTGTGATGGCAATGATTCGTGGTCAGTAAGAAGATGTCTGCGATTCCTCCTGTATGCCACACCCTCGTAGCTTACCCAGTAGGATCTTGGCTCAGCACAGTTGCCTATCTGTCCTATTCAAACAAAGCCTTTCATTGTCTGAATCTGTACTCTCTCTCCTTCCCTCAATGAACGAAGTAATCTGCTCCATCTGTCATAACTAGATTTCTGGACATTACCCTTCTTCAACAATTGAGGCTTGATGGTTTTATTGTTCTTAGAGTTAGGCTGTAACAAACTTGGTGAAATAGGTAATGTAGTTCTAGTTTGTCTGGAAAGTAGTCTTTGAGCAGGTGAGCCAAGAATATCATCACAAGGTGTGTTTCTGAGATTAAGTAAATTCAAGAATACATCGGTATTGTCACGCTTTGACTTTTTATGTAATTGCTTTGCACTCTGTACTGCTCGTTCAGCTAGACCATTGGATTAAGGATATTCAGGACATGTACAAAGTCCCATTCTCTTGCATATTTCTGAAATAACTGGCTAGTAAATTGAGTACCATTGTCAGAATAAAGTTTGTGCGGACTACCATGAACTGAGAAATGATAACAGCTGTTGAGGTAAAGTTAGGTAGCAGATCAATCTCAAACCAATTTGAGTAAGAGTCTACCAAAACCAAATAGTGTCGATTGTTCCATTCAAAGATATCAGTTGCTAAAGCAGACCAAGGTAGTTGAGGTATTGGATTTAGCTGAAGCAGTTCCCCTTGCAAATGCACTCTGGTGCTATTACATACTGAACAAGAAGAAAGAACTCTATCAATGTTTAAAACAAAAAACACACACTGGAGCCTGAATAAATTGAGTGCTTTTGTCCCAATTATTACAGAACTTCTTCAGAACAATAAAATAAATTACAGACATCATTTCCTTTTATACCATTATTCTCCTGACATAATTTCGTACATTACTAATCCTTAAAAGGACATACACATTTAACATATAATTACTCAAAACATTACTTTCTGTCACACTTTTCAATAATAATAAACTATAAAATAGTCCCTAAAGCTTATACAGTAATCTTCTGTTATGTAACCATACATATATTATAAAAAAAACTTAAACAGTACTAGCCAATATTATTTCTTAGTCAAAAGTTAACATAGTTTAAATAACATTTGACAGAAATCTTGACATTAATACCGGGTACTATATCAGCTCTTAAAAAAATTTGCCATTTAAGTTCTATTTTTTCTAAAAAAAAAATTATTAAAGGATCCCACAAATGTATCTGTATTTACTTTTTCAACTACAAAAAAGGTAAACTTTCTAAAATTTTCAGTTTACAGAATGTTTGGCTATAGCATTACTAGGCTATCAGGCCAGGTGCATATTTATTTTTTGTAAACTTGTGGGAAAAGATCAGTAAAGAGTGCACAGATCAAGTGGTTGATATACCCTCAGTGTCTATATTTCCCGATGTTTCTGGTGACGTAACCTGAAGTTTCACTTTTACAGAAATCAGCAGTTAATTGGTTGGAGGAGTACAGAAAGCATCATCTTGGTCAATATTGTCTGCACTTGCTGTATCACTCTTGTCTGTGTTGAAGAAAATCATTTCTGTGAACATGATGACAAAGGCAAAGATAGGAACATTGGTATTGTACTGAGATCCCAGCAAATACTACATGGAACAACATGAGTCCTAGTACAGGGGATTCCAGCCTTGGGGATTACAGCATCTACAGACTCCTGCCCAGGTGCTTCCTCACTCTTCCTTCCCAAGTCAAGACATTAAACAAACTCCAGAAACTTCTCTGTTAAGGAATACCACCTCCTGATAGCTCTGAAGACGCCTCTACCACGCAACACGCCTTTTAGACTGCTTATTACGTTATCCAAAGAAGGTTCATTGTATGCTAACTAACTAAAATATGTATGTATTCTATATAGTTGCCGTTTAACATAAGTGAATTCATCTTGCCTTCCGCATGATAGCAGCTGACCACAGCCCCTTGTACCCCTGATCCCTTCCAGGTTTTTCCTTCATTCTCTCCCTATGCCTAATTGGACTTCCTTCAGTAAAGTGGGTATCTCTGGTGTAATTTTCTCCTGTCGCCACTACACTTCTATATGCTCTTTCTCTGAATATATTTCATTCGCTAGTCTATTAAATAGAAGGATGTAAGGGTGGTACAGGGTATATATACAAGGGTAGTGTGACAGCAGTGAGGTCTGCTGTGGGAGTGACGGATGCGTTTAAGGTGGAGGTGGGGTTACATCAAGGATCAGCTCTGAGCCCTTTCTTATTTGCAATGGTGATGGACAGGTTGACAGACAAGATCAGACAGTAGTCCCCGTGGACTATGATGTTTGCAGATGACATTGTGATCTGTAGTGAGAGTAGGGAACAGGTGGAGGAGACTGTGGAGAGATGGAGATATGCTCTAGAGAGAAGAGGAATAAAGGTCTAAGACAGAATATATGTGTGAGAATAGAGAAATGGTAAAGATGCAAGGAGTAGAGGTGGCGAAGGTGGATGAGTTTAAATACTTGGGGTCAATAGTTCAGAGTAACGGTGAGTTTGGAAGAGAGTACAGGCAGGATGGAGTGGGTGGAGAAGAGTGTCAGGATTAATTTGTGACAGACAAGTACCTGTAAGAGTGAAAGGGAAAGTCTACAAGATGGTAGTGAGACCAGCTATGTTATATGGGTTGGAGGCAGTGGCATTGACAAAAAGGTAGGAGTTTGAGCCGGATGTGGCAGAGTTAAAGATGTTAAGATTTGCACTGGGTGTGATGAGGGTGGACAGGATTAGGAATAAGTATATTAGAGGGTCAGCCCAGGTTGGAAGGTTTGGAGACAAAGCCAGAGAGGCAAGATTACATTGGTTTGGACATGTGCTGAGGAGGGATGCTAAGGATGAAGCTACCAGGTAAAAGGAAAAGAGGAAGGCATAAGATAAGGTTTATGGATGTGGTGAGAGAGGACATGCAGGTGGTTGGTGTGACAGAGCAAGATGCAGAAGACAGGAAGAAATGGAAACAGGTGATCCGCTGTGGCAACCCCCGGCGGGAACAGCCGAAAGAAGATGATGAGTCTATGAAATAGAAAACCCCTCTCTGTTTTACCCCTATAATCTTTGCTCTTTTGCCTATTCCACACTTGTTCTACTACCCTCTATACTTTTTTCTTCTGCTTTTTTAAGGCAAACAAGTGTTATAACACTTAACTTTCTGCTGTAGCCATTGTTATAGTTTCTGATTGTTACTATCTGTAGCTCCTCCACCCTTTGGCTCTACCCGCTCCATTCGCCCTGTGGGCTCACGCTGCTCCCCTACCCCCAAATCTCACCCACCCCCAGTGTATGTACACTTATACTCACCTAACCACTCCTGCTTCCTCTGTACCTATTAAACTCCACCTCTTTCACCACCATCCTCTTCCTACCCCCTCCCCCTACACACCATCTATCACTTCACACTTTTCTTCATATTTTATAGGGAAATACCTATTCCTAGCCCTTTCTCAGCACCATATATTCTACTTTATCAAAGCCTCAACATGCTTACAAAAACATACATCAGTCTCACTTCAACTACTACTTCTGAACCTTACCTATATCCACTACCTTATACAACCCAGCACCATTCCTTCACACAACCAACTCACTCCCTATAACACACTTACACTTATTTGTCTCAATCTCCCCTGGCCTGTATCCCATTAACAACCATCTATTTTTTTCACTACAAACTAAGCACTCCTTATAAATTCTCTAGCCCCCCTCTAACCTTCAAAACCCTCACAAATTTAATAATATACAACATAGAAACTAAGCAATCCAAACACCTCATCAGAATAATCCAACATCTAACAATCATACTTCTATCTGCAGATATACACCACAACCCCAGTCCAGACACCCCTTCCTCTACATTTAAATCCATCCTACTAGCTTCTCTAAATGCCCAAAGCATAGCTAACAAAATCCCCAACCTCCATGCTTGGCTTCTCCACAACCAACCTGACATCTTAGCTATATCTGAAACCTGATTAAAACCTCATATAAAAGATGCTGAAATAGTACCACCTCAACTACTCCATCATTAGAAAAGACGGGGCCCACAAAAAAGGTGGTGGACTAGCTCTACTCTATTCATCCTCCCTATAATAAACCCATTCCTCACTTCACCAATGCAGAATTAATACTAGCTCTATTTCAGTTAAATAAACACAAACACATATGCATAGCCTCCCTTTACATCCCCCCTGAAGACAATATCTCAGTACTTGATGATATCCTTTCCTGGCTTTTCCAATATCAGTAATGAAACTATTATCATGGGAGACACAAATAATTGGCATTCATTCCCCTAAACAACCTATATAAGTACTCTCAGCTCATCAACTTCACTACCAGGCCCTCTAAAAACTTCTCCAATGGCAGCACCCTAGACTGGATCTTAGTCTCACACACCCACTATTACCCTGATAGTGGAACTCTTCCCAATTCCCTTAGCGACCACCTTCCCATCTTTACTAGGTGTCTTCCTTCTCCATTACAAGTAACTCATAATTACATCAGCACTTGCTACCTAAAAAACCTCAACACAAAAGCCTTCTCAGACTCCCTAAAACCAATTAATTGGAACCCTCTAAAAACTCTATCCCTGGATAATACTGTCGCACACTTCAATACAACTTTCCTAAAACTGCTCGATAGTTTTGCCCCCATAAAAACCAAAAGAGTAAGAAACAAAATCGCCCCCTGGCTAACAAAAAACACACCAACTGCCATGCGACTTAGAGACAAGGCCTGTTCACGTTACCAAAGAAACAAAACTCCCACCACTCTTAATGAATTCAAAACACTTTGCAATAGAGTTAAAAAGTTTATCACAGCAGACGGACAGAATTAGTTCTCCTTACTCCAAAAGAACCATTAAACCAATCCACAAATATTCTGGAAAGGTATCTCCACCCTCCTAAAATCCGGCTCAGCTGAAAACCCAAGCCCAGACCCAAATGCACTAGATATAGATCTGGCCACCCAATTCAACTCTTTTTTTCATTGACTCTATTTCCAAACTAACCTCATCCTTCTCTAACAACACTTCACCCCCTACTTCTGCATCCCCTCTCCTCCAGTCTCTCATTCCCTATCCTTTCAACTCCCATCATTCTCCATAAAACCCATTCCTACTTCTACCATAAAAACTCCTGCAAAAGCTAAAACCAATGCCCCCGATAACATTCCCTCATCCTTCCTCAGCATAGCTGCCAAAGCCATTGCCTTCCCCATCAGCATCCTAATCAATCGCTCTATCCAAGAAGGTCTTGTACCTGAACTCTGGAAAAAGGCTTTCATTACTCCCCTGCACAAAGGAGGCAATAATAACAATATCACTAACTTCCATCCCATCGCCATTCTCTCTACCCCATCTCAAAACTTCTAAAGAAATGTATCCGTCTTCAACTCCTTCCCTATCTCTTAGACAACTTATTAAACTTCCACCCACTATGGATTCATACCCAGTGACAGCACCATGACTACCCTCCTATCCTTCCTGTAAACTGTGAATAAAGCCAGGGATTCTGGCTCTACTGTATCTACCCTCCTACTTGACCTCTCTAAGGCCTTTGATACTATCTCTCACAACCTTCTCCTGACTAAACTATCTAACCTAAACCTATCCCCTTCCTCTCTCAATTGGTTCACCAAGCTATCTCTCCAACAGGCAACAAGCTGTCAAGTGAAAAAAAGCCATCTCCTCTTCCTTAACACCCCCACTGGTCTCCCCCAGGGTTCCATTTTGGGTCCCCTCCTTTTCAATATATTCAGAAATGATTTATTCCACTCAATCCCTTATGCTAACCTTATTCAATATGCAGATGATTCAACAATTATCTGTGCAGCCACATCCATCCCCACTCTCTTAAAGCTGACAAGACGCCTTCTCTACCACAGAACAGTGGATGAAAGACAATCATCTAGCACTCAATGCATCCAAAACCAAACTTATGGTATTTACCCCTTCTAAAACAAACACCATCAATAGAAAACTATTCTCGATCACCAGCCAGAATAACACACCTGTTGAACTGGTATCTGAAACCAAACTACAAGGTGTCCAGATCGATGGCCAGCCAAAATTCAATACCCATCTACAACTAAACATAAAATAAACCCACCAAAAACTTGGCATGCTTTACAGACATAATAGATACCTCACTACATCTACTAAACTCACTCTACTATATTTCTCATCCCTTCCCTCCTTTATGGTGTCCCTCTCCTAACAAACTTACAATCATCTCTCAAAAAAAAACTGTCTTCTTGTTAAAATAAAATTGCCAGATTTGCCACTAGCCACAAATCATCAACACATCAATGTGCATCTCTTCACAAACTAAACTGGCTAGAGTTTCCCAACTATCTCTCCTATACTCAGCTTACTTATGCACACAAACTCATTTTTCATCCTTCCATCTGCTCTACCTTTAAAATGCACCAGCCACAAAGACTCCTAAGATCTAGCAACCAAAACCTAATAGAACTGTACAAACCCCTTCACTCCCCAGGACAAAACCTCCTGTTCTTTGCCCTGGTTGGCCTATGGAACTCCCTCCCTCCATCCATACTATCACCAACCTCCTTTCCTTTAAAAATCATTCCACTCACATCTAACATCCACGTGGGAATGCTCCTGCTCCCACCCCTTATAGCCTATTTTCCACTTCCTACAGGCAACTATCTCATATATTCCAGACACCAAATACTAAGCCAACTGTAAATAACCTCTTATAATTCTCAAATCCTATTTCATTTCAAGAAAAGTACAGCTTTGTACCTACCATAAATGTAGATGTTCGAGTGTTCACACTGCTGCAGTCATCATACTTGGGTTATCCCGCTGTCAGGCAGTCTCGCAGTCGGCCAGAGTTCCAAAGTCTTGGTCCAGCATTGGTTGCTGTCACTTCTTCCCTGACGTCAGTGGGCCAGGGGTATATAAGATGCATCCAATGCCATTTTCTTCAGTTTTTCTTGCCCCAGATGTCAGCTGCCCCCAATAGGTAGGCGATACATATTGCTAATAAAAAATATATAAATAAAAATAAAACAATACCTTCAGTTACAAGCAAATACACCACAACGGTTGTATAGTATAGATATCTCCAGCTAGTTCAGAGGGGATGGAGGGAGGGTAACCTGGACTGCCGCAGTGTGAACACTCAAACATCTACATCTATGGTAGGTACAAAACTGTACTATGTTCATCATGTTACACTGTTGCAGTCATCACACTTGGGTTGAATCCCAAAGCTAAGGATGGGTGGTGGAACTAAACAGGGTTTGGTGAGGCTAGTAGGCCCCAGCTCTGGTTTTAGAGTACAGAGGTAAGTGATGGTGCTTGGTAAAGGTGTGCACTGAACTCCAAGTTGCAGCCTCCAAATTATCCTTGGTTGGTACCCCTCTGAGGAAGGCTGTTGATGTTGCTGTAGCCCTGGTGGAATGGGGCCTGATGTTACCAGGCACAGATTGTCCATGGTGTGTGTGTGTAGCAGAAACGGATGCAATGTCCTATCCATTTTGAAATGGTCTGTTTTGAGATAGCTTTTCCTTGTGATCCTGCAGCATAGGATACAAAGAGCTGGTCAGATTTTCTGAAAGCCTTAGTTTTATCCAAGTAGTAATGTAATTGCCTGTGAATGTCCAAAGAGTGTAGGAGCCTTTCCCCTTTGTTCTGGGGGTTTGGATAGAAGGTGGGTAAATTAATGGTTTGGTTTAGGGCCACACTGGATACCACTTTTGGCATAAAGGAAGGGTTAGTTCGTAGAGAGACTCTGTCTTGATGAAAAATGATGAAAGGCTCCACTGCCATTAGGGCCTGTAGTTCTGACACTCTTCGTGCTGAAGTTATTGCTAGCAGCAGGGCAGTTTTCCATGATAGGAACTGCAGATCAGCTGTGAAAGCTGGTTCAAAGGGCGGTAGTGTAAGTTTTTCCAAAACAAAGTTAAGATCCCAAGTTGATGTTGGTGCTCTCCGGGGCAGTCTTATATTCTTAGCCCCTCTGAGGGAACTGTCTTAGTAATGGATGTGAAAATATAGGAGGATCCGTGTTGTATTGAGCTGAAATAGCTGAGGCGTGGATCTTAATAGATGAGAAGGATAGTCCTTTGTGCAACATCTCAGTTAAATATTGAAGAGTCTGAGGAATATTTGGTACAAGGGGATTTTGGCCTTTAGTTTGGTTCCAGGCGCAGAATCTTTTCCATTTGTCTGAATAAACTTTCCTGGTGCTGGGCCTCCTGGCCTCCAGAATGACATCCATCACAGATTTAGAGAGAAGTGTTGACTGGTTGTTTAGGCAATTTTCCATGCAGCCAGATTTAAAGTCTTGAGCTGGCTGTGTAGAATCTGATTGTTTTGCTGAGTGAGCTGGTGAGGAGTTGTAGGTAAAATCCATGGTGGGCCTTGAGCCATGTTCCTTAGTATTGGATACCAGTGTTGGTGTGGCCAGTCTGGAGCAATAAGTATCATTTGTGGCCTCTCTAATCTGGCTTTCACCAGCACTTTTGCCAGAAGAGGCAAAGGAGGAAAGGCATACACTGCCAATGTTTTCCAACTGAATGAGAGGGCGTCCATTTTCCAAGCTAGTGTGTGGCATGTCCTTGCGCAGAATTTCCATAGTTGGTAGTTTTGGGGGGAAGCAAACAAATCTATGTCTGGGCTCCCCCATTTTTGAGTTATCATTGCGAATACTTGTGGATCCAGTTTCCACTCGTGAGGATCTATGATGTTTCTGCTTAGATCGTCTGCCAATGTGTTTTTCTTTCCTGGCAGGAATTGTGCTTGTAGTTGAACTTGGTAGGTCAGTGCTGTGTTCCACAAGGTCATTGCTTGTCTGCATAGGGGGTAGGAGTGTGCCCCCCCTTGCTTGTTTATGTACCACATCACTGTGGTGGTGTCCATCTTTATTAGGAGTTGTCCTGGATGTAGGAGGTCCTTGAAAGCTGTTAGGGCATTTTGTACAGCTAGCATGTCTTTTTGACTGATATGTAGATGCCTTTGGTCTGCAGACCATTTGCCCTGAATACACTGTCCTGCCATGTGCCCTCCCCAGGCATAATCCGTTGAATCTGTTATTATAGTTTGCCTGGCTGTGGGTAAGGTAAAAGGCTGACCCTTGTTGAGGTGACATGCTTGAGACCACCATAGAAACTCCTGTTGAAGGCAGGGTATGAGTGGAATTATTGTTTCCAAGCTGTGGCAGTGTTGAGTCCATACGCTTTTCAGATACCATTGTAATTTTCTCATATGCAGTTTTGCAAATGGTATTAGTAGTATGCAAGATGCCATGAATCCCAAGGCCTGCAGAATTTTTCTTGCAGGGAGTTGGGCCTTTGTTGCCATCATTTTGAAGTATTGAGTCAATTGTCTTTGCTTGTCTGGCGTGAGATAAGCCATCTGGGCTGTCGTATTTAAGCTGGCACCCAGGAATATTATGTCTTGTGAGGGCACTAGTTTTGACTTCTTTTTGTTTACTGTGTACCCTAGGCAACTTAGTAGATTTTTGACAAACACCAGATGCTTTAATAGAATGTCCTTGCTTTCTGCTTGAATAAGGCAGTCATCCGGGTATGGATATATTTGAATCCCTCTTTGTCTGCAGTATGCAATTACTGGTGCCAGGCATTTTGTGAAGACCCTGGGTGCAGTAGATAAGCCAAAGGGCAGTGCAGAGAATTGGTAATGGGTTGAACCTGCTATAAATCGGAGGTATCTTCTGCAATTTTGTCTGATAGGGACATGCAGGTATGCCTCCTTGAGGTCCAACATTACTAGCCAAGCCTTCTTGCCCAGCATGGGAAGAAGTTGCTGTAGTGTTAGCATCTTGAATTTGGGTACTTCCAGGTATGTGTTTAGAATGGAGGTCCAGAATGGGTCTCCAGGCTTTGTCCTTTCGGGGAACTAGAAACAGTCTTGAGTAAAATCCTTGTCCTTGCTCCTGTGTAGGAACCTGTTGAATGGCTCTCATGTCCATGAGAGCTGAAACTTGCACGAGCCTCTGCCCATTGATTTGGTGGCAGGTTTGGCATTCCTTTTATCCTTGGCAAAGTGTGAAAGTGGAATCTGTATCCTTGAAATACAATATTTAGGACCCATTTGTCTTTTGTAATGATGTGCCAATTGTCTGAATAACTTTGCTTTAACATGGTCAGGTAAAGTTTGTTAACATGGTCAGGTAAAGTTTGTTCTTTTAACCAAGCATGCCTACGTATGACAGACCCTGTCACTGCTGCTCTACAAGAAGCTTCCAGTGAATCAAATCCACATTGCAAAGTATGTTTTCCCACTTGTTCAGCTGCATGCAACAAATCTTGCATTTCCTTGTAATCAGGCTGTTCTGTATGTGTATGCATTTTTTGTTTTAATTGAGACATCAAATATTGTTGATATTTCAGCATGTGAAACTGACAATCTAAGGCCCTCATAGCTAGAGTAGCTGAGGTATATACTTTCTTTCCCCATCTGTCTAGTGCTCTAGAATCCCTTTCGGAGGGCACAGGATTTTTAGCAATAGAGGCCTTAACCCCCTTGGGACCCTGGGAAATGGTTTCTGGGTCAGCAACAGGGCTTTTATACAGGAATTTGTGTGAGTCAGGGACTCTGTAGTATCTGTCTGGTTTGGCTGGTGCAGGAGGTAGTGAATCTGGGTTAAGACTAGATTCTGAATAAACATCATCCACAATGTCTGACACAGGAGGAATAGCAAGTGGTCTGTGCTGGGGTAGTAAAAGGAACTCTCGGAGTCTTTTCTTAGAATCAGAGTAATCCTGGCCTTCCCAGTGGAAATGTTCCCTCATGGTATGTAAGGTTTCCCCAAAAGAGTAGTCTTATGGGGGAGATGCAGAAGGGATAGACTATTCAGCATCAGAGTCTTCATAAGGGGGAAAGGAATATTCCTGTTCCTCAGGAGAGTCTGAGGAAATTGAAACCTGGTCAGAGGAAGCGTAGTCCTCCTCCTGTCTTGGCCTTTTATCAGGATGGGGATGGGAACCCCTGATTAGGGTAATTAAGTCTTAAGCATCTGTTTCTTAGGCATGGGGCCTTGTATTGGAGACTGCTATACAGTCGTCTTTGTTTGCATAGGATTTAATAGTGAGTGTAGTCGGTCTGAAGACACCTTCTGCAACTGAAGGCATTTTAACTGGAACGGAATCTCCTTCAGGCATGGAGTCGGAAGGGCCTAAAGGTAAAGGTTGTGGAGGCCTAGCAATCTCCGCTTGTGAGTCGGATGTCGCCTGGGGTTCTAAATCAGCGGTCGTCAGGGGCTGCGTAGGCGCCTCATTGAAAACCGGAGAACTGGCGACTGGCCTAGTAGAGGCCTCGGAGTCTGGTTTGGGTCTCGGTTGCCTGTCCTTATCTTTGCATTTTTTATGCATTCCAGTCGTCGGTTGCTCCGACGGCATGGTATAATTAAATTTCCTACCAAAGTAATGTCGGGCGAAATCAAACCGACGTTTAATAGTTCGTTTATTAAACCTATCACAAAATCGACAACCTGTGACATCGTGGTCTGGGCCTAGGCAAGGAATACAATAAGAATGAAAGTCCTTATGAGGTATTTGCTTCCCACAAGAAATGCAATTGTTAACTTTTTCTGACATCGGACTGAGGCAAGGTTCCCCAACGGGGTACTTAGCTTTATTGAAGACTTCGGTCTGAAATTCGATTTGAAAATCTCAGGAGTCGGCCGACCGGCACTTCAGAACTGCTTCTGCTTTGGGCACCGCGCGGCAAGAAAGACTGAAGAAACTGACGTCGGATGCATCTTATATACCCCTGGCACAATGACATCAGGGAAGAAGCTGGCACACTGACATCAGGGAAGAAGCGACAGCAACTGACGCCAAGACTTTTGAACTCTGGCCGACTGCGGGACCGCCTGATGGCAGGATAACCCAAGTGCGATGACTGCAGCAGTGTAACATGATGAACATCTGTATATGTACTAAAGCAATGCTTTGTTTTGTTTTCTACAAAATGTAACCTAAAAATGTTATTGTACCTGCTTAATCTTTCTCTTCTACAAAATGTAACCTAATTTTTTTTTATTGTAACTGCTTAATCTTTGAACCTACAAATGATTTAAATTGTAAACTGCTGTAATCTTTTTGTAACCTTTGTATTGGAGCTTTTCTCCCCAGGACTGCATTAAAAACGGGTTCTTATTGGCCCAGTGGACTATCCTGATTAACCAACTGCAAATAAATAAACAAACATCCTTTTTCTTTATAGCCAAAATGTGAACTTTCTTGAGGTTTCTGTCATGCTCTGCTTCGCCACTGCCTCCAACTAATAGATAGTTTACTATTATGGCACAAGGATAACCTGAAAAATTTGTTCCATTGCATGCTGAAAGATTTACTTGCAGAATTTATTCCAAATGGCATCCTTAGGAATCTGTATCTGCCAAATGGAGTACCAAAAGTACTTAGAAATGAGGATTTGCAATCAGCATTACTTACCATAATGAATTCTCTGCATCCAATACAGTGGCATTTGGTATTAGAGCTGCAACTTCCTCAACTGTGCCCATTGGATGATGTGGCCTTTTTAATGCTTTGTTCAAATCTCTAGGATCAGTGCATATTCTGATTTTGTCTGAGCCTTTCCTATTAGCAGCTACCATGGATGACACACCTTGCTGTACCATCTTATCCAACTGAGCTTTGACCTTATCTTGCATTGCTATTGGAACTCTTCTTGCTGGTCTGACTACTGGAGTGACCTCAGGATCGAACTTCATTGAATACACAACTGGAAGTTTTCCCAATTTGTCATCGAAAACATCAGCATACTCTGAATAACTTGGAACTGCACTCACATGATGAACTCCTTTAGCAAAAGAAGGCAGATTAATTCTCAAACTATCTTTGAGACCCAGTACAGATTACATTAGTCATCGGACTACATAGAATAATAAGGTGTAACAGTCCTCAGCGAAATAATATGAAAGTATTACTGAACCTTCGATTTGAATTTTTTCACCACTGTATACAACAAGTCTTGCACTGCTGGTTACATTGAGTTGTTTGCTGGTTCTCACTTTTGCAAATGTCTCTGCTTATATAACATTGTACTTTGATCCGGTGTCTACTTTGAGTTCTGTGGATTTCCCATTGATCCAAATCATACAAAACAATTAGTTATGTACTCACCATAACGATAGATGTATGTGGTCCATCTCGCCTACATTCATTACTGATGGGCTCGGAAGTGAGAATTGGCTCCGACTCGGCCGCTATAACTAGCACGAAGTCTCTAATTAGCTGGGCTAAGCCTGCATCCCAGGATGTACCATGCTCAAACCCCCAGATCTTGTTTGCCACAATATAATCATTGCACATACATAACCCCACGGGAACACACAGCAAGAAGAGAGAAAAAAATATCCTCAGAAGGGTCTAAGAACCCTAATCATAGTAAGCAAATCTTCAGCCATCCTTAATAATTGCTTCTGTGTCTTGGGAGCTGTATCCGAAGAAGCTTGAGCAGAAACCCTTGGCTTTACTGGAGTCTTTGCCTTTGTCTTTGTAGTAATAGTGATATGAGAAGGCCTGAAAACCCCTTCAGAAGCCGGTACCTGCACAGCGGTTCCGGACCCATCTGAAGGAGCAAAGTCCGAAGGTCCTGCAGCAGTAAGAATTCTGGGCCTAGATGGCTCCCCATGGGAGTCCGTGTCGGCCATCGGTTCTGAAGGGGCTGACGACAGGGGCTGCAAAAGCGCCTCACCGACGACAGCCGAACCCAAAGCTGGCTCCGGCTGCACGCTATCTTGTTTGGACCTCGGAGGCCTATCCTTGTCCTTGCGTCTTTTATGAATTCCGGTTGCCAGTAAAGCATCTGAAGACATTCTGTAATTGAACCGTCTGCCAAAATAATTCAAGGCCCAATCGTACCGACGCTGAATAGTACGAGAGTTAAACCTGGCGCAGAACCGACAACAAGAAACGTCGTGGTCTGGGCCCAAGCAAGGAAGACAGTAAGAGTGAAAATATGAGGTATTTGTTTCCCACACGATATACAATTATTAACTTTTTCTGACATTGGAGGAGCAAGAAAAAAGTTTCCCCAACGGGGTACTTAGCTTGAGAAGAGAAGACGACGACTTTGGACCGACGACAAGCAAAAAGCGTTGTTCGGGAATCCGCCAACCAAAAACTTGCGAGCTGCTTTCCACCACACGGCAAGAAAGACTGAGGAAGATGGCGTCGGTTGACTGCTTTATACCTCTGCGTTCTAACATCAGGGTACTTGCTGGTACAGCCGACGCCGGACCCAGACTTTGGGATTCTGGCCGACCTCGGGCTGCCTGCGGGCAGGAACACCCTACAGTTATGACTGCAACAGTGAAACACGAAGAACATCCATGTTGTATTGAGCTGAAATAGCTGAGGCGTGGATCTTAATAGATGAGAAGGAAAGTCCTTTGTGCAACATATCAGTTAAATATTGAAGAATCTGAGGAATATTTGGTACAAGGGGATTTTGGCCTTTAGTTTGGTTCCAGGTGCAGAATCTTTTCCATTTGTCTGAATAGACTTTCCTGGTGCTGGGCCTCCTGGCCTCCAGAATGACATCCATCACAGCTTTAGACAGAAGTGTTGACTGGTTGTTTAGGCAATTTTCCATGTAGCCAGATTTAAAGTCTTGAGCTGGCTGTGTAGAATCTGATTGTTTTGCTGAGTGAGCAGGTGAGGAGTTGTAGGTAAAATCCGTGGTGGGCCTTGAGCCATGTTCCTTAGTACTGGATACCAGTGTTGGTGTGGCCAGTCTAGAGCAATGAGTATCATTTGTGGTCTCTCTAATCTGGCCTTCACCAGCACTTTTGCCAGAAGAGGCAATAGAGGAAAGGCATACACTGCCAATGTTTTCCAACTGAATGAGAGGGCGTCCACTTTCCAAGCTAGTGTGTGGCATGTCCTTGCGCAGAATTTCCATAGTTGGTAGTTTTAGGGGGAAGCAAACAGATCTATGTCTGGGCTCCCCCATTTTTGAGTTATCATTGCGAATACTTGTGGATCCAGTTTCCACTTGTGAGGATCTATGATGTTTCTGCTTAGATCATCTGCCAATGTGTTTTTCTTTCCTGGCAGGAATTGTGCTTGTAGTTGAACTTGGTAGGTCAGTGCTGTGTTCCACAAGGTCATTGCTTGTCTGCATAGGGGGTAGGAGTGTGTGCCCCCTTGCTTGTTTATGAACCACATCACTGTGGTGGTGTCTGTCTTTATTAGGAGTTGTCCTGGATGTAGGAGGTCCTTGAAAGCTGTTAGGGCATTTTGTACAGCTAGCATCTCTTTTTGATTGATATGTAGATGCCTTTGGTCTGCAGACCATTTGCCCTGAATACACTGTCCTGCCATGTGCGCTCCCCAGGCATAATCCAATGCATCTGTTGTTATAGTTTGCCTGGCTGTGGGTAAGGTAAAAGGCTGACCCTTGTTGAGGTGACATGCTTGAGACCACCATAGAAACTCCTGTTGAAGGCAGGGTATGAGTGGAATTAATGTTTCCAAGCTGTGGCAGTGTTGAGTCCATACGCTTTTCAGATACCATCGTAATATGCAAGATGCCATGAATCCCAAGGCCTGCAGATTTTTTTTTTTTTGCAGGGAGTTGGGTCTTTGTTGCCATCATTTTGAAGTATTGAGTCAGTTGTCTTTGCTTGTCTAACGTGAGATAAGCCATCTGGGCTGTTGTATTTAAGCTGGCACCCAGGAATATTATGTCTTGTGAGGGCACTAGTTTTGACTTCTTTTTGTTTATGTGTACCCTAGGCAACTTAGTAGATTTTTGACAAACACCAGATGCTTTAATAGAATGTCCTTGCTTTCTGCTTGAATAAGGCAGTTGTTCAGGTATGGATATATCTGAATCCCTCTTTGTCTGCAGTATGCAATTACTGGTGCCAGGCATTTTGTGAAGACCCTGGGTGCAGTAGATAAGCCAAAGGGCAGTGCAGAGAATTGGTAATGGGTTGAACCTGCTATAAATCGGAGGTATCTTCTGCAATTTTGTCTGATAGGGACATGCAGGTATGCCTCCTTGAGGTCCAACATTACTAGCCAAGCCTTCTTGCCCAGCATGGGAAGAAGTTGCTGTAGTGTTATCATCTTGAATTTGGGTACCTCCAGGTATGTGTTTAGAATTGAGAGGTCCAGAATGGGTCTCCAGGCTTTGTCCTTTCGGGGAACTAGAAACAGTCTTGAGTAAAATCCTTGTCCTTGCTCCTGTGTAGGAACCTGTTGAATGGCTCTCATGTCCATGAGAGCTGAAACTTGCTTTTGAGCCTCTGCCCATTGATTTGGTGGCAGGTTTGGCATTCCTTTTATCCTTGGCAAAGTGTGAAAGTGGAATCTGTATCCTTGAAATACAATATTTAGGACCCATTTGTCTTTTGTAATGATGTGCCAATTGTCTACAAAAAGTGCTAGTTTTCCCCTCAAGGGAGCTGCCAAGAGGGTTTTGCTTGGAAGTCTGAGGGGAAAGTCATTGTGTTTGTCTTCTGGTAGTCTGAGACCTGTCTTCTCCTCCTTTTTGGGTTGTGGCATCCCATTGTCAAGGCTGGTAAGAGCCTTGTGACTGGCCTCTGCCCCTTGGGCATCTGTATCTGCCCCTCTGTGGTCTGGCAGAAGCTGGAAAGGACCAGTTTTTGGTTGGCCAATTTCTGCTGAAACAAGGGGGTTGAATCTGTAAAAACTCCTTGACCGTCTGCATAGATTTTGCCTTATCCTCCATTTTCTTTAAAACTTCTGCTTTTACACCAAACAAAACATCCTGCTGTAAAGGTGCATCCAATAACTTTGCTTTCACATGGTCAGGTAAAGTTTGTTCTTTTAACCAAGCATGCCTACGTATGACAGACCCTGTCACTGCTGCTCTACAAGAAGCTTCCAATGAATCAAATCCACATTGCAAAGTATGTTTTCCCACTTGTTCAGATGCATGCAACAAATCTTGCATTTCCTTGTATTGTAATCAGGCTGTTCTGTATGTGAGAGCATTTTTTGTTTTAATTGAGTCATTAAATATTGTCGATATTTCAGCATGTGAAACTGACAATCTAAGGCCCTCATAGCTAGAGTAGCTGAGGTATATACTTTCTTTCCCCATCTGTCTAGTGCTCTAGAATCCCTTTCAGAGGGCACAGGATTTTAAGCAATAGAGGCCTTAACCCCTTTGGGACCCTGGGAAATGGTTTCTGGGTCAGCAACAGGGCTTTTATACAGGAATTTGTGAGAGTCAGGGACTCTGTAGTATCTGTCTGGTTTGGCTGGTGCAGGAGGTAGTGAATCTGGGTTAAGACTAGATTCTGAATAAACATCATCCACAATGTCTAATACAGGAGGTGCTGGGGTAGTAAAAGGAACTCTCAGAGCGTTTTCTTAGAATCAGAGTAATCCTGGCCTTCCCAGTGGAAATGTTCCCTCATGGTATGTAAGGTTTCCCCAAAAGAGTAGTCTTATGGGGGAGATGCAGAAGGTATAGACTCTTCAGCATCAGAGTTTTCATAAGGGGGAAAGGAATATTCCTGTTCCTCAGGAGAGTCTGAGGAAATTGAAACCTGGTCAGAGGAAGCGTAGTCCTCCTCCTGTCTTGGCCTTTTATCAGGAGGGGGATGGGAATCCTTGATTAGGGTAATTAAGTCTTCAGCCATCTTAAGCATCTGTTTCTTAGGCATGGGGCCTTGTACTGGAGACTTTTAAAGGAGTTTTCAGCTTTGCATAGGATTTAATAGTGAGTGTAGTCGGTCTGAAGACACCTTCTGCAACTGAAGGCATTTCAATTGCACCGGAATCTCCTTCGGGCATGAAGTTGGAAGGGCCTAAAGGTTGTGGAGGCCTAGCAATCTCTGCTTGTGAATCGGATGTCGCCTGGGGTTCTAAATCAGCGGTCGTCAGGGGCTGCATAGGCACCTCACTGAAAACTGGCGACTGGCCTAGTAGAGGCCTCGGAGTCTGGTTTGGATCTCGGTTGCCTGTCCTTATCTTTGCGTTTTTTATGCATTCCGGTCGGTTGCTCCGACAGCATGGTATAATTAAATTTCCTACCAAAGTAATGTCAGGCGAAATCAAACCAACATTTAATAGTTCGTTTATTAAACCTAGCACAAAACCGACAACCTGTGACGTTGTGGTCTGGGCCTAGGCAAGGAATACAATAAGAATGAAAGTCCTTATGAGGGTATTTGCTTCCCACAAGAAATGCAATTGTTAACTTTTTCTGACATTGGACTGAGGCAAGAAAAGGTTCCCCAACAGGGTACTTAGCTTTATTGAAGACTTCGGTCTGAAATTCGATTTGAAAATCTCAGGAGTCGGCCGACCAGCACTTGCGAACTGCTTCTGGCACTGCGTGGCAAGAAAGACTGAAGAAAATGGCGTCGGATGCATCTTATATACCCCTGGTGCACTGACGCCAGGGAAGAAGCGACAGCAACTGACGCCAGACGAAGACTTTGGAACTCTGGCCGACTGCGGGACCGCCTGACGGCAGGATAACCCAAGTGTGATGACTGCAGCAGTGTAACACGATGAACATCTGTATATGTACTAAAGCAATGCTTTATTTTCTACAAAATGTAACCTAAAAATGTTATTGTACCTGCTTAATCTTTCTCTTCTACAAAATGTAACCTAATTTTTTTTATTGTAACTGCTTAATCTTTGAACCTACAAATGATTTAAATTGTAAACTGCTGTAATCTTTTTGTAACCTTTGTATTGGAGCTTTTCTCCCCAGGACTGCATTGAAAAACGGGTTCTTATTGGCCCAATGGACTATCCTGATTAACCAACTGCAAATAAATAAACATCCTTTTTGTTTATAGCCAAAATGTGAACTTTCTTGAGGTTTCTGTCATGCTCTGCTTCGCCACTGCCTCCAACTAATAGATAGTTTACTATTATGGCACAAGGATAACCTGAAAAATTTGTTCCATTGCATGCTGAAAGATTTACTTGCAGAATTTATACCAAATGGCATCCTTAGGAATCTGTATCTGCCAAATGATGTACCAAAAGTACTTAGAAATGAGGATTTGCAATCAGCATCACTTACCAGAAGAAATTCTCTGCATCCAATACAGTGGCATTTGGTATTAGAGCTGCAACTTCCTCAACTGTGCCCATTGGATGATGTGGCTTTTTTTAATGCTTTATTCAAATCTCTAGGATCAGTGCATATTCTGATTTTGTCTGAGCCTTTCCTATCAGCAGCTACCATGGATGACGCACCTTGCTACACCATCTTATCCAACTTAGCTTTGACTTTATCTTGCATTGCTATTGGAACTCTTCTTGCTGGTCTGACTACTGGAGTGACCTCGGGATCTAACTTCATTGAATACACAACTGGACGTTTTCCCAATTTGTCATCGAAAACATCAGCATACTCTGAATAACTTGGAACTCCACTCACATGATGAACTCCTTTAGCAAAAGAAAGCAGATTCATTCTCAAACTATCTTTGAGACCCAGTACAGATTAGTCATCGGACTACATAGAATAATAAGGTGTAACAGTCCTCAGCAAAATAATATGAAAGTATTACTGAACCTTCGGTTTGAATTTTTTCACCACTGTATGCAACAAGTCTTGCACTGCTGGTTACATTGAGTTGTTTGCTGGTTCTCACGTTTGCAAATGTTTCTGCTTATATAACATTGTACTTTGATCCGGTGTCTACTTTGAGCTTTGTGGATTTCCCATTGATCCAAATCATACAAAACTTTTAGTTATGTACTCACCATAACTTCAGATGTTTGGGATCCATCTCGCCTACATTTGACTGATGGGTTCGGAGCCGATCCTCGGCTCCGACTCGGCACGCTTATGCCAAAGAGCGTAGTCTCTTATTGGCTGAGCTTACTATATCCGAGGATGCACCACTACCAGTCCCCCAGATCTAGTTTGTCCGCATACATGTACACACACATGCACTGCTTATATAACATTGACAGATGATACAAGATAAAAACAGCAGAAGTCAAACCGTTCAATCTCTTCTGATCTCCAAGGCAGGGGGAAGGAGGGTGGGTATTAGGAATGTAGGCGAGATGGATCCCAAACATCTGAAGTTATGGTGAGTACATAACTAAAAGATGTTATGTGATCCTATCTCGCCTACATTTGACTGATGGGACAGCGTCCCTAGCACCTAAATCCTGGGTGGCTCACCGGAAAACACTCCTGAGTACCGTGGAACCAAATGATGCTCGCCCTTTAGATGCCACATCCAATTTATAGTGGGAAATGAAGGTGTGCGGGTTGGACCAAGTAGCCGCAGCACAAATCTCAGAAATAGCGAGCTTGGAATGGAATGCAATAGAGGTAGCCATAGCCCTAGTAGAATGAGCTTTGACAGATGTAAGTTGTTTATTTGAAGAGGAATAAGCCTGAGTTATGCAATCTCTGATCCATTTTGCAATAGTAGCTTTAGTGATGGATTTACCCAGTCTATTATCTGAAAAGGACACAAACAATTGATCTGTTTTTCGAATTTGTTGAGTCCTGTCTAGATAGAAGCGCAATTGCCTGTGAACATCCAATGTATGCAAGGTGTATTCCGCTTTGTTTGAAAATCTTGGAAAGAAAACTGGTAGCTCTAGAGATTGTTGGAGACAGAGATTAGAACAAACTTTTGGAACAAAGGATGGATTAGGCCTAAGTGATACTCTATCCTTGTGAAAAATCAAGTACGGTGGTTTGATAGACAGGGCTTGAAGTTCTGAAACTCTTCTTGCAGAGGTAATTGCAATTAAGAAGGCAGTTTTCCAAGACAGATATTTCAACTCACATGTAGCAGCCGGTTCAAAGGGGGAAGATGTTAAGGCACGAAGTACCAAATCAAGATCCCACGGAGGCGCAGGATGAAAAACTGGGGGTCTTAGAAGCACAGCACCTTTCATGAAAGTTTTACATAGTCTGCTGCTCATCAAAGGTGGGTCTATGAAATCGTGAAATTTGGATATAGCTGCTAGTTGGACTTTAATAGTAGAGACTGAAGATCCTTGATTAAACAGGGATGTTAAAAATTTCAAGACCTCCGCATCGGGCAGTAATAGGGTCTAAGCCTCTGAGTTGAGCCCAGATAGCAAACCTCTTCCACTTACTGTGATATAATTTCTTAGTGGTGGGTTTGTGGGCTGAAGATAAAATGTGAATAACTTCCGGGTCCAAGGTGTGATTTCTGACTATAGTCGGAAGTGGAGGAGCCAAGCTGTTAACTTCAAAGTGTGAAGGGACTGGTGCTGTTGTCCCAACTGATGAACCAGGAGGTCCGGAATTAGATCCAAGAACCAAGGACCGTCCAGGGCATATTTCTGTAGGTAAGGGAACCATAGAGGCCAGTACGGAGCAATTAGAATCATTGTGGACCCCAATTGGGACGCTTTCTGGATGACTTTGGGAAGGAGGGAAAGCATAAAGCAGTCCTGTTGGCCAAGGTTGGACTAGAGCATCCGTAGCTGTTTCCCCTTGACGCGGAGCCAAGGAAAAGAACCTTTTGCACTTCGTGTTTCATGGTGTCGCAAACAGGTCGCAGCACGGAATCCCCCACCTTTTGAAAATCTGAGCTGCTACTGTTTCGTTCAGAGACCACTCGTGAGGAGAAAGAATGGTCCTGCTCAGTCTGTCTGCTAATACATTGGATTTGCCTGGAATGTGGGTCGCCACCAGAAAGCGCTTGGTAGCCACTGCCCATTCCCACACCCTCATGGCCTCTCTGCAAAGGGGGTAAGATCTGGTCCCTCCTTGTTTGTTTAGATACCAGACCACCGACATGTTGTCTGTGTGGATGGCGATAATGCCTTGAGGGAGAAAGTTGTGGAGGGCTTGTAGGGACAGAAGTACAGCCCTCATCTCCAGCACATTGATATGGAGAAAAGTTTCGTTTGGAAGCCAAGAACCCTGAACTGACCTGCCCAGACAATGCCCCCCCCCACCCCGTCTGGGAGGCATCCGTTGTCAAGGTGGCCACCGGAGGGTATAACAAAGGGTCTTCCCTGATTCAGATTGGATGGCAGAAGCCACCAGCAGAGGTCCCGTTGCACGTTTCTGTTATCAGTATGTGATGATTGAGGAGATCCTGAAAAGACCATTGTGTCGATAATAGCCACTGGAGAATCCTCATGTGCAATCTTGCCAGCGGAACTAGAAGAACCGTGGCAGACATTGAACCTAAAAGTTGCAGGACCATCCTGGCTGGGGCTTTGGATCTTAGAAGCAGGGCTCGGACTTGATCTTGTAATGTTTGTATCCTTTCGGTGGGAAGGAAGATTTGCATTAATTTTGAGTCTATCTCTGCTCCTATGAATCTTATGCGCTGAAAAGGCAGCAAGACAGACTTTGACCAGTTGAATGTAATTCCCAGGGAGGCACCCAGGGAGATGGTGGCTTGTAGGTTCTCTAGTAGTAGATGCCTGGTGGTGGCAGTCAGGAGCCAGTCGTCCAGATAGGGAAACACTTGGAATCCGAGACTCCTCAGGTGAGCAGTCACTACTGCCAAACACTTGGTGAACACCCTGGGGGCTGTGGTGAGACCAAAGGGCAGAGCACAAAATTGGAAATGACTGTCTCCCAGGCTGAAGCGCAGATACCTCCAGGACGCCTGATGTATCGGTATGTGATAATAGGCGTCCTTGAGATCTATGGAGCACATCCAAACATCCTTCTCCAGCAATGGGAGAATGGATTGTAAAGTGACCATTCGGAATTTGGACTTCATGACGGACTGGTTTAGTTTATGGAGATCCAAAATGGGTCTCAGGTCCCCTGTCTTTTGGCACTAAAAGAACCTTGAGTAATTTCCGGATCCGATCTGGTCTGTGGGGACCGGTTGGATGACTCCTTTTTCTAGCAGCTTTGAAGCTTCTACGGCTGCAATTTCCCTTTGACTGGGTGGTGGGTCCGGGATTTTTTTGGACGGTGGGGGTGGGCGGTGAAGGAATGGTGTAACCTCCGGCAATAATCCAAGCACCCATCTGTCCTGAGTAATAGACTCCCAGGCTTTTAGGTGCTTGGCAACGGCACCCGACTGGCTCCGGAGCAGCACAGCCGGGCAATCCCTCATGAAGTGTGGGAGGCTGAAGAGCCATGAAAGGACTCGTGGTCTCCAGTGTTGCGGGGGCCTCTGCCGCCTCTGGGACGGCGTCTCCCAGAAAAGTTTCCCCTTCCTCTGCCTCTGGAAGGGGAATCTTCCTGCTGTTGAGGAAAGAATTTCTGTGATTTATGAACCACATCTTCCCTCCTCTTTAGCCTTGGGATAAGGCCGAAAGGGAGTGGAAAATCGTGCTCCTACGGCAGATAAAGTCTTTCCCTCCTGCTCACAGCGGGTAAGAGTGTCCTTCACCTTGGGTCCAAACAAAGAGGACCCATCAAAGGGAGCGTCGGCAAAGGAAGACTTGAAGGCCTCCTGAAATGACACAAACGGAGCCAGGCTTGTCTTGAGAGCCACGCCTGTGCCTGCCGCTCTACCCGCCTTGCCACATATGAAATGAGCCGCATGGACGAGTTAGAAATAGAGTTAAGGGTAGCCAACTGAGAGCTAACCGACTGGGCTAGCTGCTCAGGTAGGTTACCTGAGAGGGAGTCTGAGAGTTCCTTGATCAGATCCCTCTGTAGTCTGGTGAAATGTGCCAAATAATTCAGGGACCTCAGAGTGAAGGCCGCTGAAGTCAGGGTGCTTCCTGCAGTCCATGCTCCTAGACTCCTTATTAGGAGGATGGATGGACGTTGAAGCCTCTGCCACGTCCTGCTGTGTAGCAGATGCCACCACCATAGCATCTACAGCCACGCCGTTCGTCAAGAACTCTTTCTCGGGTGGGGCAGACAAAAATTTGTTAGGGCGAGAAGGCACTGGTTCCACAGTATCTGGATGTTCCCACGCCCTTCGACAAACCAAATCCAGGAGCTCGTCAAAGGGTGGAGACACCCAGGAGGCGGAGGGCTGAGCCCTGAAGGCCTTGAGGAACACCGACTCATCAGCGGAAGGGGGTTTGGAATTCCAGCCGCCTCGTTGCTTGAGGATCTCTAGAATGTCTGCAAATGAGACATCATCCGAGGACGACTTTGGGGACCCCTCCGCATCATCAAGATCAGTGTCCGATGTAAGAGACTCATCGGGGGAGTCTACGTGCTTCCTCTTGCACGATCTCTTCCTTGGGGGCTCCTCCGAAGACAACTCAAGACCCTCAGGAGGAGGGACCCCGTGGGGTAACCTCAGGCCTGGGCTCCGCTGTCAAAGACAGGGAACTGCCAAAGACCCAGTCTCCATGCCCAGGGAAGGTGCCGGTAAAGCTGTAGAGACGGCCAAAGACGACTTGGCCAAGGCACTCCTCATAGCTCTGAAGGCCGGACCCCCCAGAATCCTGGGAGGGTCCAGCCTCCGGAGCCATGATAGCAGACGGAAGTCCCGTGGCCGAAGCACCGAGAGGGAGGCTTGGAACCGACTGCACTGGTCCCGAAACATCACCCCCGGGCCCAGCCGAAGAAGTCCGCGTGCTAAACTCCGACCCGAAGGCCGGGGTTAGAGTAAGGGTCGGAGCCGACCCTAGGATCTCTACTGGCTCCGTCAGCACCTGCTTCGACGGAGCCAAAGCGGTCGGAGGAGGAACAGCAATGGAAAGGGCTATCGGCTCCGAAGCCAAGTGGGTCGGAGCCGAAACTAATTTCTGAAAGACTGGGGACTGGAAAAGTCTTTGGAGCACCCTGTCTATGTCCGAATCTGACATCCTTGATGACTTGGAAGAGACCGAACGGGTCCGAGTAGGCCTCTCCAACGGCTCCAAGGGACTAGGGGACCGGCTCAATCGACTCGATAACTATCGGCGCCAAGGAGTGTCCAAACCAATTTCCATCGGTGCCGAAGAGGACTTCGGCGCCGAGGAGGAAGTGTCTGAGCGGACGACCTTCATCGGCTCCGAGATCAGTGGAGCCGATGAAGGTGACCCGCCTCTCGATGCCCCAGCCATCGGCTCCGAAGCCAGAGGAGTCGAGGCTGGAGGCATCGAGGCAGACCGTTCCACCCTCAGCTCCGAAGTCCGTGGAGCCGAAGGAGAAGCCTGCCTATGTCTTTTGGAGGTCGGTTCCGACGGACTGGTCGGAGCCGACGCCCTTTTCTTCTTAGCAGGAGAAGGAGAGGAAGCTAATGCCTCTTCAAATGAAGGTTTAACAAGTCCTTTTAAAATAAGTTATTTTTCCTCTCTTGGAGGACCCTCGAGGATAAAGCGTGACAGACGCTACAGGACTCCTGCAAATGTTTGGCGCCCAAACAGTACACACAGAGAGAGTGATCATCAGTGATCGACATTTTGAAACTGCACTTAGTGCACTTTTTAAACCCTGAAGGCCTAGGAGCCTGCGACATTATGGCAATCAAATCAGTGAACTAGCCAAAAACACAAACACTGTAACTATCACAGAAAGATTTCTTTCCCTTCTTCTTTCTTCTTTTTTTTTTTTTTTTTTTTAAGAAGGACTGTCACAAATAGAAAAAAGTGAGACTAAAGGATGTAAGATCCCTAAATAGTACGGAACTCGCTAGACAACAGACTGACAGGGGAGGCCCTTCAACGCAAATGGGACTTCTAGTCAGCCAACTCAGTCACTACACAAGAATTTCACCAAGAAAAAAATCTCCACTCACACACAAAAAACGGACTATAGCTTTTAAAAAAGCTTTTTGTTGAATTTTAAAGAAATTCCTGACAGAAAAGTAAGTGAAAAACACTACTTAGCTCAGCCAAGCTCGAGACCACGTCTTCGCTTGTTAGCGGCAAACGAGATCTGGGGGACTGGTAGTGGTGCATCCTGGGATATAGTAAGCTCAGCCAATAAGAGACTACGCTCTTTGGCATAAGCGTGCTGAGTCGGAGCCGAGGATCGGCTCCGAACCCATCAGTCAAATGTAGGCGAGATAGGATCACATAACATCAGTTAGTTATGTACTCACCATAACGATAGATGTATGTGGTCCATCTCGCCTACATTCATTACTGATGGGCTCGGAGCTGAGAATCAGCTCCGACTCGGCCGCTATAACTAGCACAAAGTCTCTAATTGGCTGGGCTAAGCCTGTATCCCAGGATGCACCACGCTCAAACCCCCGGATCTTGTTTGCCACAATATAATCATTACACATACATAACCCCACAGGAACACACAGCAAGAAGAGAGAAAAAATATCCTCAGAAGGGTCTAAGAATATAGATTTCCTCAAAGTCCACCAGGAAGGTGAGTGGGTAAGTAAGAATGTAGGCAAGATGGACCACATACATCTATCATTATGGTGAGTACATAACTAATTGGTGTAATGTGGTCCTATCTCACCTACATTCATTACTGACGGGACAGCACCTATATCCTGGGAGGCTCATGGGAAAACACTCCTGAGCACCGTGGAACCAAAGGAAGCCCAGCCTCTAGAAGCCACGTCCAGCTTATAATGAGAAATAAAGGTGTGTGGGGAAGCCCAGGTGGCTGCCGCACAGATTTCATCCAAAGAGAGCCTAGCATGAAAGGCCACTGAGGTAGCCATAGCCCTGGTAGAATGCGCCTTAACTGGAAAAGGTAGAGCTCTACCTGCCGATGTGTAAATAAATGAGATACAGTCCTTAATCCACCTTGCAATAGTGCCTTTGGTCACAGGGCTACCAATCCTGTTCTTTGAAAAGGACACAAACAACTGATCTGATTTCCTCTCATTTTGTCCTGTGCAAATAAAACCTCAGTTGTCTATGTACATCCAATTGGTGAAATTTTAATTCTGCCTTGTTTGAAAAGTGTGGGAAAAACACTGGTAACTCAATGGATTGGTGAAGAAAGAAGTTAGAAGAAAGGAAGGGTTGAGTCTCAAGGATACTCTATCCTTATGAAAAAATCACATAAGGAGGTTTAACAGAAAGGGCTTGAAGCTCTGATACCCTGCTGGCTGAAGTAATGGCCACCAGAAAGGATGTCTTCCAAGACAAATATTTTAATTCACAAGTGGCTGCAGGCTCAAAGGGAGAAGTTACGGCTCTAAGCACCAAGTTTAAATCCCATGGCGAAACTGGGGGACGAAGTAACCAGGCTCCTTTTAGGAATGCTTTACACAGTTTATGGCCCATGAGGGAAGGCTGATATGAAACGTGAAAATTAGAAATTACCGCCAGCTGTACCTTAATAGTGGAGGCAGCAGAATCTTGTCTGAAAAGTGTCGCCAAAAAATCCAAAACTGCCGTCACAGGTGCTGTAAAGGGATCTAGATTATACGACTGGGCCCAGATAGCAAATCTCTTCCATTTACTGGAGTATATCTTTCTAGTGGATGGCTTGTGGGAAGAAGATAGGATATGTACCACTTCCGGTGTAAAGGAAAGCTGTCTAAGGATGGAAGTGGAGAAGCCAGGCATTGAGCTTAAGGGTTCGCAGGGTTGGGTGGAACTGCCCTGACAGATGAGTCAATAGGTCTGGAACTGGATCCAGAATCCAAGGACCATCCATGGTATATCTCCAGAGAAAGGGGAACCAAACTTGACAGGGCCAGTGTGGTGCGATCAAAATCATTTTGCTTCCCAAGGAAGTTGCCTTCTGAATCACTCTTGGCAGCAGAGGAAACTGAGGGAAGGCGTAGAGCAGACCGGGGGGGCAATCGTGGACTAGAGTGTCCCTGGGTGACTCCCCTTGAGAAGGAGGGATCAGAGTGAAGTAACTGCTGCACTTGGCATTGAGGGGACTGGCAGAAAGGTTGCAGCAAGGTAGACCCCACCTGGAGAAGATCTGAGCAGCAACTCGATCGTTCAGGGACCACTCGTGAGGCATCAGAATAGCTCTGCTTAGCCTGTCTGCTATCACATTGGACTTCCCCGGAATGTGCGTTGCCACTAGAAAGCGTTGGGAAGACACCATCCAATTCCACACTCTCATGGCCTCTCTGCAAAGGGGATAGGACTTGGTTCCCCCCTGCTTGTTCAGGTACCACACAACTGACATGTCGGAAAGAATTGAAATAGTTCCCTTGGGAAGAGAGCTGTGAAGTGCCTGCAACGCTAGTAGCACCACTCTCATCTCCAGGACATTTATATGCAAGTGTACCTTGTGATCTTGCCACGTGCCTTGGACCATCCTGCCCAGATAATGCCCCCCCTGCCCAGATAATGCCCCCCCACCCTGTCTGGGAGGCATCCGTGGTCATTGTGGCAGTAGGGGGCGGAGGGTTCAGGGATGTCCCTCTGTTCAGATTGGGTGAATGAAGCCACCAACGCAGGTCCTGTCAGCATTGTTCCGTTATAAGAATCAGATGAGACAGAGGGAATTCTTGAAAGGACCACTGGACCGAAAGAAGAGTATCCACATATTTAGCCTGGCCAGGGGTACTAGTAGGATGGTGGCCGCCATGGAACCTAGTAACTGAAGAACAAGTCCGGCTCGGACCTTTTTCAGAGGTAATAAGGCCAAAACCTGAGCCTGTAGCACTTTTATTCTTTCTGTAGGAATAAAAGCCCTCGTTTCTACGGAATCTAGCTCTGCGCCGATAAATGCAACACGTTGTGATGGCAGCAAGACATATTTTTGCCAGTTGAAAGTAATCCCTAGGAGTTGACCCAAGTTGATGTTGGCCTCCGTGGCTCGAACAAGTAGATGCCTGGTGGGGGTGGTGAGAAGCCAGTCATCTAGGTAAGGAAACACCTGGAATCCTAGACATCTCAGGTGAGCAGTCACCACTGCCAGACATTTGGTAAACACCCTGGGGGCTGTGGTGAGACCAAAGGGCAGGGCTCGGAATTCGAAATGACTGGCTCCCAGCCGGAAGCGTAAGTGATTCCTGGAGGCCTTGTTTATCTTGATGTGATAATAGGCACCCTTGAGATCGATGGAGCACATCCATACTCCTTTTTCCTACAAGGGGAAAATGGTTTGAAGAGTGACCATTCGGAACTTGGACTTCCTGACGAAGCGGTTTAAACGGCTAAGATCCAGGATGGGCCTCAAGTCCCCTGTTCTTTTCAGCACCAAAAATAACCTTGAGCAAGTTCTTGATCCGATCCGGTCTGAGGGGACTGGTTGGATGACTCCTTTTTCCGCAGCTTTGAGACTTCTAACGCTGCTTGATCCCTTTGACTCAGTGGAACGTCTGGGACTCTCTTGGAAGGCGGAGGGGTTGCAGTAAAGGGAATGGTGTAACTTCTGGCAATAATTTGAAGCACCCATCGATCCTGAATGATGTTTCCCCAAGCTTGAAGATGCTTCGAGAAATGAACCCTGACTGGCTTCGGAGAGGCACAGCCGGGCAGTCCCTCAGGGACATTGGTAGGAGGAACCACGAAAGGACTCGCGGTCTCCTGAGTTGCGGGGGCCTCCCCCACCCCTAGGGCGACGTCTTCCAGAGTAATTCCCCCCTCCTCTGCCTCTGGAGGGGGGGGGCCACCATGATGGTCAGGAAAAGACTCCTGAGACTTCTTGAACCACATCTTTCCACCCCTCTGCGCCTTGGGATAAGGTCTAGAGGGAAGCGAAAAATGGGCCCCTACGGCAGACAAAGTCTTACCCTCCTGCTCACATCTGGTGAGAGTGTCTTTCACTTTGGGTCCAAAGAGGGAGGAGCCGTCAAAGGGAGCGTCCATGAAGGAAGACTTGAAGGCCTCCGCGAAGTGACACAGGCGCGTCCAGGCTTGCCTCCTAAGGGCTATGGCTGTGCAAGCTGCCCTACCCGCCCCCTCAGCTGCATAGGATATGAGCCTCATGGACGAGTTAACAATAGCAGGCAGGGTAGACAGCTGGGCATTGACAGTCTGGTTCACCGCCTCAGGCAAGTTGCCCAACAGAGTATCTCCCAACTCCTTGAGGAGATCTCTTTGGAGCTTCGTAAAATGACACAGATAATTCAACGACCACAAAGTTAAGGTCGCCGAGGACAGGGTATGCTTTCCATACCGATCCATACTCCTAGACTCCTTGTTAGGAGGATGAATGGAAGCAGAAGCCTCTGCAACATCTTGCTGAGTGGCAGATGCCACCACCATGGCATCTACAGGAAGTCCTTTTGTCAAGAACTCTTTCCCAGGAGTCGCAGATAAGAACTTGTTCGGGCGGCTGGGAACCGGTTCCACAGAGTCAGGGTGTTCTCACACCCTTCGACAAATAAGGTCCAACAATTCATTGAAGGGGGAGACACCCAGGAGGCTGAAGGTCGGGCTCCAAAGGCCTTGAGGAAGACCGACTCCTCCTCAGAGGGGGTTTTGGAAGGCCAGTCGCGCCTCTGTCTCAAAATCTCCAGGATGTCGGAGAATGAGACATCATCAGACGACTTTGGGGACCCCTCTGCATCATCGAGGTCAGTGTCTGAGGTGACAGACTCATCTGGGGAGTCTATGTGCTTCCTCTTACACAACTTCTTTCTGGGAGGCTCTTCAGGCGAAGACTCTGAAGGGCCCTCAGAAAGCAGGGGACCACGCATGGGGTATCGTCAGGCCTTCGAGCCCCGCTGCCTGCTGATAGGGGGGCATCAGAGGCTCTAGTCGCAGTGTCCGCGAAAGGAGTGGTTGACTCGAGTGATGTCACGGAAGACCTGGTTAGTGCGCTCCTCATGGCCTCGAAGGTGGGACCACCTGAATCCGAGGAACGACCCGTCTCCGAGACCACAATCGGAACAGGGGTTCCCCCGGCCGAAGCAAAAAGAGGGAGACTCTGAGCTTAGGTCTGGAGCCCCGATGTATCCCCCTCGGGTCTGACCGACGAAACCCGAGTGCCGAAACCATTAGATGGAACCAAAAAGGTTGGAGCTGAGATCGGTGCCGAAAAACTCAAAGGGGGTTTCGAAGCCGACCCAAGGACCTCACTCGACTCAGAACACTCCGGCTCCGACGACACAGAGATGGTCGGAGGAGGAATCATCGGAACCGACAAAAGGGCAGGCTCCGGAGCCAATTGAGCTGGAGCTGAGAATAATTTTGTTAACACTGGTGACTGGAGGAGCCTCTGCACCACCCTATCCAAATCCGAATCAGATGACTTGGAGGACACAGAAGGGGGTCAAGAAGTCTTCTGTATTGGATCCAACGTAAAGCTAAGAGAATGTCTCTGAATCAGCTCCATGACAATTGGAGCCGAAGTCGGATCCAACACAACAGAAACCTCTTTCGGCTCCGGCGTCAGTGGAACCGAAGAAGCCATCTCCGGTAACGACAACATCTCCTGTGGCTCCGAGATCAATGGAGCCAAGGAAGGTGAAACAGTCTTTAATCTTTTCTCCGATGGCTCTGACGAACTAAACGGAGCCGGAGATCTCTTTTTTGACTTAGATTTCCTGCTAGGGGGAGAAGACGCCAAAGCATCTTCAAAGGCAGGTTTTACCAGGCCCTTGAGAATCAACTTATTTTTTTCTCTCTTGCAAGACCCTGGAACTAAATGAATGACACACACTGCAGGACTCTTGCAAGTGTATAGTGCCCAAACAGTACACACAGATGGTATTGGCCATCAGTCAGAGACATCTTATAGGAACATTTGGCGCACTTTTTAAAACCAGAAGGCCTATTCTCCTTCTGATCTTTGCCTGACATTTTAAAACTCCACACAAAACCAGACACCAACATGAAAGAGAAAGGAGGAAGGCACTGTAACTCAAATGCCCCTAAAACCAACAAGGAAACACACCAAACAGGGCTAAGGCCCTCTAACTTAAACAGGCCTAGCCCGCCAGACACCAAGGATACCACAACTATAACTAAAATGGAAAACAGTCACAAAACAACAAATACACAGAACGTAGCTATTAAAATAGCTTTTGGTTGGAAGAAAAAAATTACAGGAAACCAGTAAATAGCTCAAATAAGGTACTTAGCCACAGCCAAGCTCAAGACCACATCTTCACTCAACAAGTGGCAAATGAGATCTGGGGGTTTGGGCGTGGTGCATCCTGGGATACAGGCTTAGCCCAGCCAATTAGACTTCTTGCTAGTTATAGCGGCCGAGACGGAGCCGATTCTCTGCTCCGAGCCCGTCAGTAATGAATGTAGGCGAGATAGGACCACATTACATCACTTCACTCCTTGTTAACAAGTTTATTACATCAACTCTTTCTCCCCGTACTCATACACCATCCACATAGAAAGCTGACTATTTTGGCTCTACTTGCTTTTTTTGTACGACTTTTCTTTACAACTGAGTGAGGCTTACTCGATTTGCAAAACTTTTGAAAGTGGTTCCATTGCTTACACTTGTGGCATTGCTGACCATATGCCAAACACTTCTCTCTCTTAGACTCATGATCAGCACCACAGTCATAAAGTACAGTTGTGTACCTACCATAAATGTAGATGTTCAAGTGTATTCAAAGTTGCAGTCATTACAATTGGGTTATCCTGCTGGCAGGCTACCCGCAGTTGGCCTGAATTCCAAAGTCTAGGTCCAGCGTCAGTTGCTGTCTCCTCCTCCCTGACGTCAGTGCGCCAGGGGTATAAAAGATGCAGCCAACACCATTTTCTTCAGTTTTTCTTGCCCCAGATGTCAGGTGCCCCCAAAAGGGTAGGCTAAAAAATATGCCAATAAAACATGCATGCACCAGAATATATTATACCTTCATCTACAAGCAAATACACCACATAGGTTGTATAGATTAGAGAAGTGCAGATAAGTTCCAGCAAAGAGATGGTGGGTAACCTGGACTGCAACAGTGAATACACACGAACATCTACATTTATGGTAGGTACACAACTGTACTATGTTCATCGTGTTTCACTGTTGCAGTCATACAACTGGGTTGAATCCCAAAGCTAAGGTTGAGAGGCTGGAGCTAAATAGGATTAGGAGCGGCTATGAAGCCCTGCAGAACTGTAGTGGCAAAGCCTGCCCTGGATTTAGAGTAGGGTGTTAAGTGATAGTGCTTTGTAAAAGTGTGAACTGAACTCCAGGTTGCAGCCTCTAAAATGTCTTTGGTTGGTACTCTGAGGAAGGCTGCTGAAGTGGCTGCTGCTCTGGGTGAATGTTGCCTAATGACCTTAGGCACAGATTTGCCATATTGTGAATAGCAGAAATGAATGCAGTGGCCTATCCACTTGGAAACAGTCTGCTTTGAGATAGCCTTTCCTTGTGATCCTGCAGCATATGCCACTAGTAATTGCTCAGTCTTTCTAAAAGCTTTGGTTCTGGCCATGTAGAAGCGCAGCTGTCTGTGTATGTCCAAAGAATGCAGAAGTCTCTCACCCTTATTCTGTGGGTTTGGATAAAAGGTAGGTAAGTGAATAGTTTGGTTAAGGGCCACACTGGACACTATCTTAGGCATAAATGTTGGGTTTGTCCTCAGAGAAACCCTATCTTAATGGAAAATGATAAAAGGTTCCACAGCCATGAGCGCCTGTAGCTCTGAGACTCGTCTTGCAGAGGTTATTGCTAGGAGCAGAGCTGTTTTCCAAGATAAAAAATTTATATCAGCTGTAGCAGCTGGCTCAAAAGGAGGCAGAGTGAGTTTTTCCAAGACATAATTGAGGTCCCATGCAGGTATTGGTGATCTCCTTGGAGGCCTTAAGTTTTTGGCTCCTCTGACGTACTGCCTTAGTAAAGGCTGAGAAAAAATAGGTGGTTCTGTATTGTAATGAGCTGAAATGGCAGAGGTATGAAACTTAATTGATGAAAAGGATAGGCCTTTGTCCAGCATCTCAGTAGTATTGCAAAATCTGAGGAATATTTGGTACAATTGTGTCAATTCCTCGTGCCTGTTTCCAAGCACAGAATCTCTTCCATTATTCATCATAAGATTTTCTGGTACTAGGCCGCCTGGCCTCCAAAATAACATCCATCACAGCTTTAGAAAGAGGGGTGTTTTGAATGATTACATTATCTGCCATGCTGCTAGATTTAAGGTCTTGAGTTGGCTGTGCAGGATCTGATTGTTTTGTTGGGACAGAAAGTGAGGAATATGAGGTAATGTCCAGGCTGGGCATTGAGACAGGTTCCTTGGGATTGGGTACCAGTGCTGGTGGAGCCAGTCTAGGGTAGTCAGTATCATTTTTGGCTTCTCTTGTCTGACCTTTAGGAGTACGCTGGGGAGGAGGGGCAGTGGAGGAAAGGTATATACTGTTAAGTTTTTCCAGCTGAAAGATAGAGCATCCACTTTCCATGCTTGCTTGTGCAGAATCTCTGTAGTTGGCAGTTGTGAGGGGAGGCAAATAAATCTACGTCCGGGCATCCCAATTTCCTTGTTATCATGCTGAAAATTTATGGATCCATGAGGTTTCTGCTTAGTTCGTCTGCCAGAGTATTTATCTTTCCTGGCAGGAATTGTGCCTGCAGATGTACTTGGTAAGTCAACGCTGTGTCCCACAAGGTCATGGCTAGTCTGCAAAGGGGATAGGAATAAGTGCCTCCCTGCTTGTTTATGTACCACATGACTGTTGTATTGTCCATCTATCAGTAGTTGTCCCGGATGAAGTTGGTCCTTGAAGGCTGTCAGGGCATTCTGAACAGCTACCATCTCTTTTTGTTTGATATGTAGATGCATTTGGCTTGTGGACCATGTGCCCTGAATACATCTTCCTGCCGTGTGGGCCCCCCAGGCATAATCTGATGCATCTGTTAATGTCTGCCTGGCTGTGGGTAAAGTGAATGGCTGTCCCTTGTTGTGGTGACAGGCCTTTGCGCACCATCAAAACTCCTGCTGCAGGCAGGGAATGAGGGTAATTATTGTTTCCAGGCTGTGGCAATGTTGAGCCCAAACACTTTTTAGATACCACTGAAGTTTCTTCATATGCAGTCTTGCATATGGAATTAGCAGAATGCAGGATGCCATGAAGCACAAAGCCTGCAGAATTTTTCTTGCAGATAACTGGGCCTTTGTTGCCAACAGTTTGAAATAAGTAGTCAGTTGCCTTTGTCTGGCACGAGATAAGCCATCTGGGCAGTTGTATTTAAGCTTGCACCCAGGAATATTCTCTCTCGAGAGGGTACTAGTTTTGATTTCTTTTCATTTACCGTGTACCCTAGGCATGCTAGTAATCTTTTTACAAATGCCAGATGCTGTAGTAGAATGTCCTTGTTCTCTGCTTGAATGAGGCAGTCGTCCAAGTAAGGATATATTTGTATTCCTCTTTGTCTGCAGAATGCAATTACTGGAGCCAGGCATTTTGTGAAGACCCTGGGCGCAGTAGATGAGCCAAAGGGCAGTGCAGAGAATTGGTAGTGCATTGAGCCAGCTATGAATCAGAGGTATCTTCTGTGTGATTGTCTTATTGAGACATGCAGGTATGCCTCTCTTAGGTCTAAAGTCACAAGCCAAGTCTTCTTGCCCAGCATGGGCAGAAGCTGCTGCAGAGACCACATTTTGAATTTTGGAATATCCAGCTATGTGTTTAGAATAGATAGGTCCAGTATTAGTCTCCAGGCTTTGTCCTTTCTGGGCACCAAAAACAGTCTTGATTAAAATCCTTGTCCCTGCTCTTGCTCTGGTACATGCTGAATGGCCCTCATGTCCATGAGGGATGAAACTTGCTTTTGTGCCTCTGCCCATTGGTTTTTTGGCAGGTCTGGCAAACCGTGTGCCCTTGGCAGGGTATAAAAGTGAAACTTGTAGCCTTCTGACACTATGTTCAAGACCCATTTGTCCTAGGTTATTATGTGCCAATTTTAATGAAAAAGTGCTAGTTTTCCCCCTAAAGGTTCTGCCAGAAGATGAGTGCTTGGCTCAGGCAGGGAGACGTCATTGGCACTGTTTCTGTATGGCTGTGATTTGTCTTCTCCGCTTTTGGAGGTAGAAGCACCCCATTGTTTAGACCTGTATGTGCCTTGGGGCTTTGATCTGCCTCTACAGTGTCTGTATCTGCCCCTTTGTGGCCTGTCTGACACTGGAAAGGACCTATTCTTTGTAGGCCAGTGTCTGCTAAATCTTGGAGGCTGTACCTGTAAGAAATCCTTGACTGTTTGCATAGATTTTGCTTTGTCCTCCATTTTCTTCAACACCTCCTCTGCTTTAACACCAAACAAGGTATCATGCTGTAATGGAGCATCTAATAATTTTGCTTTAACATGATCAGGCAGATTCTGTTCCTTTAACAAAGCATGCCTCCTGATGACAGAACCCGTAACAGCGGCCCTGCAGGAGGCCTCCAGAGAATCAAAACCACATTGCAAAGTATGCTTTCCAACTTGTTCAGCTGCATGCAATAAATCCTGCATTTTTTTATTTTCTGCACATTCAGAATTTATCAACATTTTCTGTTTAAGCAGTGACATAATATATTGCTGATATTTAAGCATATGAAACTGACAATTTAAAGCCCTTTTAGCCAAGGTAGCAGAAGTGTAAATCTTTTTTCCCCATCTGTCCAGTGCCCTAGAATCCTTGTTAGAGGGGGTAGGGTTTGTTGCAGTGGAAGCCTTGACCCCTTTGGGACCCTGAGAGATAGTTTCTGGGTCAGCAGCAGGGTTTTTAAAAGAAATTTATGTGAATCAGGAACCCTGTAGTACCTGTCTGGCTTAGCTGGAGCTGGAGTCAGGAGTTAGACTGGACTCTGAAAAAACATCATCTACAGTGTCTAACACAAGTGGAATAGCAAGGGGCCTGTGCTAAGGTTGTAAAAGGAAGTCTCTGAGCCTTTTCTTAGATACTGAATAATCTTGGCTCTCCCAGTGGAAATGCTCCCTCATGGTATGCAGAGTTTCCCCAAAAGAATAATCCTCAGGAGGAGAGGCTGAAGGGATAAATTCCTCAGCATCAGAATCCTCATAGGGAGGAAGAGAGTATTCCTTGATCAGATGAAATGGAAACCTGATCTGAAGATTCATATTCTGTCTCTTGCCTAGGCCTCTTATCAGGAGGGGGATGGGAACCCCTGATCAAAGTAATTAGGTCTTTGGCCATTTTGAGCATCTGTTTTTTTAGGCATGGAGGCCCGTCTATGGGGCTGTTGTACTTGTTTCTTTGTATAGGTGATTTAGTCTTTGCCTTTGAAGCTGAAGTCGTTTTTACATATAATTGTGTTGGCCTGAAAACACCCTCAGAAGCCGATGCTTGCTCAGTGGCTCCGGACCCATCTGAGGGAATATTTTCTGAGGTTCCAATATCTTGAGTTTCCAGCAGCCTAGTCGGCTCCACGTGGGAGTCTGTAACGGCCTGCGGCTCTAAAGTAGTGGGAGTCAGGGGCTGCAAAAGCACCTCACTGAGAACCGGCGACTGGCTTAGAAGAAGCCTCGCCATCAGTTTTGGACCTCGGATGCTTGTCCTTTTCTTTGCATTTCTTGTGAATTGCGGTAGTCGGATGGCTATCCGACATTGTGTAATTAAATCTTTTGCCAAAATAGTGAAATGCAAAATTGTACCGATGCTTAATAGTGCGTTGGTTAAATCTAGCACAGAACCGACAATTAGCAACGTCATGGTCAGGGCCTAGGCAAGGAGTACAGTAGGAATAAAAGTCCTTATGAGGTATTTGCTTCACACAAGAAATACAATTATTAACTTTTTCTGACATCGGTCTGGAGCAAGAAAAAAGTTTCCCCAATGGGGTACTTAGCTTTTAATGAAGACTTCGGATCTGAAATTCGAACACGAAAATCTCAGGAGTCGGCTGACCAGCACTTGTGAACTGCTTTTGCTTTGGGCACCGCACGGCAAGAAAGACTGAAGAAAATGGCATCGGCTGCATCTTTTATACCCCTGGCGCACTGACGTCAGGGAGGAGGCAACAGCAACCGAAACCGGACCTAGACTTTGGAATTCAGGCCGACTGCGGGTAACCTGCTAGCCGGATAACCCAATTGTAATGACTGCAACAGTGAAACACAATGAACATTAATTAACAATAAAGCTAGATTTGGGGTTTTGCTGACTCATATTTGTGTTGCACTGAGCTGGAGGTGGACCTTGCACTTTTCTTGGAACTCTCTGGGAAGCTTTGTACCTTCTTTGGAAACCCTGTGTCTGCCCTTTACTTAGGCCTGTTTCTGTTTGTCATGTGTTGCACACTGTCCGTGTTTGCTCTGGAGCTTAATGAAACTATACATTTGTCACTTGCATGTTCGTATGGCTTTCTGTCACCTCATGGATCTAACAAATTTCTATTGCTTTGCTTAATGTGAAATCACTGCCACAAAATAAAATCTTCCTTACTGCAGCACTATTTATACAACACACGAGTCTATCTTTTATCAGCTTCATCTTTCAAATCACCAAACAGACACATTTTAGCCTTGTTTCTCAAGTCAGTTATACAGCTGCAAATGTTTCTCCTGGCTTCTGATTTCTTGTGTAAAACAAATGTCTCTCTAATGTAATGTTTGTCTGGAGGTTGCATATTTCTCTGAACTTATGCTTTAAATACTCTGGGTCTTCTGTGGACTTGGTTTGCACAACCCTATTGTGGTCTGCACCTTCATATACTGCTGGCGCAGATACAAATGAACGCTTTCTTTCTGTGGCCTCAAATCCTGCTAGATTTAGCAAAATGAATGCCCTTGTGCGTGCATCTCTATCTGTATAAGCTGCTTGTATGAAAATATTGTACTCTTCAGATATTCTCCAGTTCTCTGCAATATTCTGATCAAACAAGTGCTTGAGGTTTTCAAACTCCATCTGCCATATTAACACATACCAGCTACTGGCCTTACAAATACACACGTGCATAAGTAATTGGCCTAAACACAATTTGTCCAGTGCTTTTGTACTCTGCACCTTCTCTCTTTAAGCTTATTGGAATTGTGCAAATGAACAGCCATGTAGTGGTGTCAAGTAACTGGACTTCTCTATTCTTTATTGCACTTTGTAAAATAACTTTTGAGATTTCTTAATGCTTTACAAAATAGCTTTTTAGGTTTCTTGATGCTTTATTGTGCTCTGCAAAATAACTTTTTAAAGCTATCAGTGCTTTACAAAATTCAGCAGAATAACTTTTTCAAACATGTTAATGCTTTATGGATAAAATAACTTTTTAAAGCTATCAGTGCTTTACAAAATTCAGCGGAATAACTTTTTCAAACATGTTAATGCTTTATGGAGCTTTAAAGAATAATTTATTGGACTTTGCAATGTTTTATGAAATTTTCGATAAAGGCAGAAATGCTAAAATCATTGACTTCTGGAATTCATAAAGGCAAAAATGCTAAAGTCATTGATCACCACTCCCTATCCTTGCAAAATTGGTAAAGGTAGAAATGCTAAAGTAATCGCTTGGAATCTTATCAATAAAGGCATGAATGCTACAGTCATGCACAATTACATATCAAAGTCATCACTTTAAGAAACGAGAACTTTACAATGCAACTGAGCAATTTATGAGCAGTGTAATACTTCTGTAAGAAACACCTTTCCTTAATGCAAGCAACTGCACAATGGAAATAAGCCAACTTTTGTTGCCCAATTCAACATCTTTTGAGGTATCTGCACTTTGCAAATGACTACATGCAATACACTGAAATGTCCCCCACAGTGGTGGTACCTTGCTAGGCACCTCTTTACACTACAAGAAGCATTCTGTAATGGCGGCACTTTACAAACAGGGCCACCCAACACAAACTTTTCTTCAAATAACCATGCTTTGACTAAATTACATGGGTCAGTTGCACTTTACACACAGTGAACTCTTTCTAATACATAAACAGTAATAAGCACATACTGTAAACACTTTTACACACACTGAGATATTTTGAATAACTTGAATTATGCCCTTAATGCAATACAAAGTCAGTTATTCCCAAACATAGTAGTAACCTTGCTTTATTTTTTGCTTACTGTACTATTTTTCTGATTATATACTTTTTGCTCATTTAAGCCCTTTTTCTTTTTTTTATGCCCAGCATACTTTTTTGTGCTCATTTAACTCTAAACATGCCCGATTCTGCCTTTAAAATATTTGTTTTGTCAAATACTTTTATCTTAAACATTTTCTTTAGTTAACACATCTTTTTGTACTTTCCACTTAACTGATAATACAGTTTGTGCCCTTGTAATGCCTTTTCTTGCCTCTTTGCACCTAGTAAATAATTATATTGCTTTTCATTACCTTTGATTCTTTCTGGCTGTGTTCACACTGTTTTCTCTTGGTTTTAGCTTTGTTTTTGTCTTTACATCTCATGGCTCCAAGTGTTTTCTTTTCCATCCCAGTTCTGACACCATATCTCTTTCGTGTTGGTACATGAATAAATGAGTCTTCATGGTTCTATTTAAGCAGCTTTATTCTATACAAACATCACTGTGAAGCCTTATTGACTATGACTAAGAAACTTACATAAAATCTAACTACTGTGATCATACATGCTCACTCCCTGGCGGCTTCTAAAAAATGGCACGTCTAGAATTTATACAAGTGCACACACAGCCTCTCATGCTTCTTAAAGACATAGCACATACATGCTACACTCTGATCTACACCTGTTGCACTACTAGCTGTAGAATCTATGGAATTTGAGATTTAGTTATAAGCTCTTTGGCATGTTGTACCTCTTTAGTACCAGAATCTGTGCCATTATTTTATTTGGCTATCCTACAAGTGCATGGTTGTATATTGAGCCAAGTATGATGTGCAGTTTTATCTTAAAAGTATATGGATTTGTGGCATGGTTAGTAGATCCCCATCCACCACAGGCAGTATCCAGTAACAAGCTGTAGAAATGTGTGATGGTTCAATAAAATCACAGTCACGAAATAAATGGCTCCCACTGCAGTTTCAGAATCGGACTGTAAGGTGAAGTTGTTTACCCCAATGGTCATACAGCTGGTGATCATTTGCTGAGCATTTTCTTTGGCTTCAGGTTTAGATTTTTATGTATGAATACGAAATGTCAGTTATGTATCCTTCATGTTGTGGTCACACCATTCAGTATCACTATGATCTTCAGACATAAAAGCTGACCTTGAAATTGAAGGTATGCTATTAAATGCTTGGCAGTTGTACTGTGCTTTTTGTGCACACATATATTTATCTCATAAACGTAATAAATAATTATATACACACTTTGGCTTGGCTTCAGATTAATTCCACCAAGTGGATCCTTGTAGCTAACAGAAAAGCAACTGCTGCTTGTACCCACCTGAAAAGGTAAAGGTTGATAACATTTTAAAGATCTAAGCCAGCATATTGTCAACAAAAGTCTATATAGTCAATTCTGTGGTTTTTTTCCACTACTAACATATGGCTGTAAAATACAAGAAGATTTATGTTTTTGCACTATGGTACTGGAAAAAGCTTTCGAGAAATTCAGCAGACAGCAAGATCAAAGCAATGTATTTTACCCTGAGACTATCATAGGAAGTATTTAGTAAGACTGCCTTAAAACTGTCAGAAAATCTGTCTTATGCCTGGTGTGGATATGCCAGCACTCACTGCCCCATCATTTGCATTAGCTAGACGTCTCATAGTCAAGTTGGAATAGACAAATGATCAAAAGTGCAGCTTCCATTTGTATTTGTTGTTAGTGATCACTGAAGGAAATTGAGTCTCTGTGTCTCTGTTCAGCTAGATCTCTTTGGCAGAGCCATATGAGAAATCTAGTTTAACAGCCACATGGAAAAAGTTCCCAAAGCGTAAGTCTGTTTTTCAAATCAGTCTATTATCCTAGATTCCCAGTTAGGATGGAGGACTGTAGACTTTTCTTTGTGGCTACTACAGCAACAATGAAATCCTTTCTTTAGTTGGGGTAGTCCTTGGGAGGACTTAATTTTGTATGGTTTCTGGGAATGGCAGAGGGCTCACTATGCTTTCTCTACACACTAGGTCAATAAGGCAGTCAAGTAAGAGGGACCACCCTGGTTTTAGATGATCCAGTTCCTCCTATGTCTCATCATTTCCATTACTTCTGCATAGGGGGAATACAGAGAGCTCTCCAAGACAATTAGTCATTACCTGCTCAGAGCCTTACCCTCTGACCTTACTACAGCCTTGAGTGTTTAACCAAATGTATGGCTGTCATAGCATCTCATGTACAACTCTTTAGATACAACACTTTACCATACCAAGAAGACTAGTTCCTGGCTGTCTCCTTGGATTCTCTTTGGGAAGCACTACCTTCTCAAATTTGCTCCTTTGTGGGAACTTTAGCAAACCTACAGCAGTCGAATCTTCAACCAACTCAGGAAATCATATTTACAGGGTGTCATCTGAACAGAACAGGATCCAAACTTTGCACCTGGCAGTCCAGTCTCTACTTCCCAGCCCATTTCCTTCAGCAGCATTGGTTCTGAGGATATTAGGCCTTGCACAGTTGACGCTTTGGGGCCAAGTAGTAGGTCTGTATTCAGAGGGGAATCCAGGAGCTAAGTTTTCATATTGTCAGGTAAGGACTGAAAACAAAACCATGCATACCTTCTAATGGCATCGACTCTGGAAGAAGATTGCACTTAATGCTATGTCCTGCAAACTGAGAAACTTGCTCCACCAAAGACCCATCTTCTTTAAGAAATAATTTTATTCACGTCAGTAACAATGCACAGCAAACATTTTGTCATTTGAATCTGGTAATTCACTGCTCTGAAAGCAAGAGTAGAGAAGGAATATACCTTTTTTCATATTTCTCTATTGCCCTACTATATTCCTCTGAGGGAAGGACACTACCAGTGCAAAGAAGTTTAGATGGCTCGTCAGTTGAACTAGAAAAGGCCAAGGACTCTGCCAAAGGATCTTTATACAAGTCTTCAGGCACTCGTCTTTTAATTGCTGGAGGTTGAGAATCAGGTGCAATGGAAGTGGATGTAAAGGCATCCAGAAAAGCTTCTAAACTAGAAGGGTTAGGTGCAGGCATAGGGGTGTCCACCAGTAGCTGTAATCTTGCTTGTACATCAGATATTTGTCTGAATTCAGATTCAAAATGCTGCATAATCTTAGGTGTGGTTTCTCCAAAGGAGATTTCCTCTACAGGAGGGAATAAGGTTTCCTCATCATCCTGGGGCATCTTGGCCTTGGAGTGAATCTAAAATGAGTAAGCCAGGGAATGTTCACCCAAATCAGACTCTGCCTCATCTTTCTCACAGGATGACTCAAGTTGTCTCTTTTTAGTGGCAGAAGAAAAGATTGTGACTTGGGAGCCAAAATGACCTTAAAGTAATCCATCCATTCTTGCTCTAAGATCTGAGGAGAGGAACCTTTTTTGTTCTTCTTGGGCGTGATGACAGATTTAACAAATTCAGCACCTGATGTACCTCTTCCCGAACAAATATTTGGAGACTACCATCCGGTCCTTCTGAAATTATTAAACAAGTTTCCCTCTTCTCTAAAGCATCAGAAGTGCAAGAATCAGATGCTGTACTGGCCTCCAGCAGGGTCATGGGAGACTGAGAAGCAATCAAATGTACTGCAGGTTATGAAACCTCAGCAGGTACATCAGAGTCTAACTGGCCAGGCAAAGGATCCATCCTACATTATTTGAATTTCTTTTTTCATAAGTGGGAAATTGGGATTGGAAAAATCTACCGTTTTAGACTCGGCACATTGCTTAAGGAGCTGAGCCTCCAGGTAAATATTAAGAGAGGAAAGACGTATACATACATTTTTGTTATAAACGACTGACCAATATAGCAGTGTTTTTTTAATAGACATGTTCTGCACTTAAGCAAGAGAGATACTATGACTGGAGATTCTTGTAAAGCAGTCTTCCTGCCATAATCTCAGTTTCCCCTCCCTCTAGCTGACATCTAACTCTATTAAATTACAACAGATGCAAGAAAAAACAAGGAGGGCTCCCCAATAGGGCATTTATCTGACTCAATCAAGGCACAAGATACCAATGACCACACATAAAAGACCAATGGGTGCAAAACTTGCATTTGGCAAGATATTCTGAGGTTTTCATGTTCGTGCAACAAATCTATGACAGGTTTTGGCTTTGGTACCCCAGCTGGACATCCAGGTTATATGGCGAGATAACTGCAACAGTGATGTAAGGAAGGACATCCATGGATGCATCCTCCCTTGGGTAGTGAGCACTAAAAACTGAGAATGGTTCAAGGTCCATCTAAGGATAGAAAATTAGGTCATATAACTACCATCCCCAAGTAGTGATATCTATCCAAACTGACATGAGTGGTTTGGTACGCCCACATGGAAAAAACAGATCTTAAGCCTTCTATCTGGAAACAATGAGGGATTGACAATGACTGATGGTCTCACACTGTATTCTGGTAACCTGGGTACTCACTGCCTCATGGGAAGGCTCAGTAGAGATTGTCTCAGGCCTCTCTTATGCGTGGTCCCTCAATCCAGTGATACAAGAAATTCAGTTGCTGGGACACCACTAGCTTCAATCTGTTTTCCCTCCCATACAACATCAAAAAATGCAACAATTACTTTGCCATGATACTTCCTTCAGGACAGTCAACAAGGAATGCTGTGTCATAGCAACGGCCCCCAGATGCACTATATGCTTACCCACCACTTTTCTTAATACCAGGATGCTTACAGAAAGCAACAAATCGCAAGGTAACTTATCTTCATAAACCCTTGCTGTCCCAGACTAATAAGGTTCTCTCTTGTAAGGCCTCCCCCACCTCTTGGATTCAGGACAGTATCTGATTTCTCACTTGGACCTTCACAACTTGAAACTAACCACTTGGTTTCTCCACTTCCAGTAATGCCCAATAGAAACTTTCTCTGGGCAGAGATAGCCGAAATACCAAGTCTTCTCAAAAGGAAAAGTACCTGTAGGATCTATCATGTGAAATAGAAAAAGATATGTCTCTTGGGGTTGCCCTCAGAGCACTGACCCCTTCTTGGCAACTATGTCCGATATTCTGAGCTTTCTTGCCTTTCTGTTTGAATCTGATTCTAATTTTTCCACACTTAAAAGTCCAACTGGCAGCTACTTCTAATTTCCACTTTGGCTTTTGGGAATGGTCTTTAGCTTTACATACGCCCTGTAAAGCCATTCCTAGTGGGAATTTTCTTACTTAACCCTCCTATAAAAAATCCAGTTCCTCCTTTGCGTTTGAATTTAGTCTTGGAATTTTTAACTAGCTATACTTTTGAGCTAAAAATTTTCTCAGAAAAGTATCTTGTTGCTAGCCCTCACCAGGATTTCAGAACTGTACACACACACACATCCTCTCACCCAGATTTAGTCTTTAACAAAGATAAGGAGTCTCTGCGAACAACCCTATCCCTTCTTCCCAAAGTGGCTTCTGAAGCAAATATTTTTAACCTATTAATTTGCCAGTTTTCCTTCCAAATTACACAAAGGAGATATGGACTGCATATCCTGGAAGTACATAGGCAGTTGTGCTTCCACATTCACAGAACCAAATCCTTCAGTAAAGATGCACAGCTGTTCATTTTAAGCTGGGGAAGAAATTTTGTGAAGTTTCACTATCAAGATTGCATCTTCTTAATTTATACTAGAGTCGGGTGTCCAACCTTTTGGCTTGCTGGGGCCGCATTGAGTGAACAGAAATGGTCTTGGGGCCGCATATAAAATATGTCATATAGTTAACTCTTTCGTTGCTCCGGAAGACCACAGTCAACCTCCTGGCTGTACTGTAGGTGCATTTGAACAATGAATAAATGCCTAATATTTGCCTTAAAATTCTAATTCTCTAATCTAACAGTTAACTCTAACATCTTAGTTAATTTTTTTTTTACAAATAGATATTCACTACAGCACTAGCATTTCTCACTGGGAAAACCATTCCAGCAGTCCAACTACGTAAAATGTCAAAATCAGCAGTCCTACAATACTATAATCCACAAAAATAACCCATCAAATTTGCAATAAAGTAAAGAATTCACTTTACTGACTTAATAAAACAATTCTGAATAAGCTACAAGAGGGTCTCACCCAAAAAAATAACTGGTGCCAGAAATATGGCCTCAAGCTAAATGCCAAAAAATGCATCATCATCCCCTTTGAGGAGAGTGATGTCCGCACAAATTATCAAATTAATAACAATGTTGTAAGCACGCAATAAGTCGTATGGTACTTGGGCACCCAGGTTGATAGAAACCTGACTTTTGACCACCACGTTGTCTCAGTTGTAAGGAAAGCTTTTTACATGGCCCACTTCATTAGTAAGGGTATCTCCTCCAGGGACAAGGAGGTCGTAAGATCCCTGTATTCTTCCTTTACAAGAGCCATTATTGAGTGCAATGCCCCTTTTGGCATATGCCTCAGCAAAACACCCTGCCAAAAGAAAGACTACAACCATTTCTGACAAAAAAGGTCAAAGGACTAAGTTCACTTAGTTATCCAAACAGACTAAAAAGCTTCTTGCTTTCCTCTGTCTCTCACTGGCCCCTATAAATGTCATCATTGGCTTGCTTTCCGGGATAAGAAAGATCCTGCCTTAAGAGACTTCCTCTACCTCAGAAATACTGGTTATACTTAAAACGCTCACTACAAAGACCACAGCCTTCACTGCAACATAAACAAGCCACTTTTTATGGACAGGTTCTTGACACAAAAACCTTCAACTTCTGTAAAAAGCTCCTCTCATTATCAAACAATGTAGTTCAGCAACACGATGGCTGGATGGATTGCCATAAATGTAGTCCTTGGGTAAGTAGCATAGCCTTCATCAAACCAGATGGAAAATCCACATACTAACCTTTCCCAGCTGGATGGCTAAGATCTAATATTGGTTACTCAAGTCTAGTTGCCCAAGAAGAGGGGCATGTTTAACTAAGAATTCCATTTGCAAAATTATATTCAGTATACATATTAAATCTCTCTCTCTATTATACACACACAAAGCCCCTACTTGTAAAATAGGCAACCTCAGTAATCACATGACACCCACTCACTGAATGAAATTGTCTGGAAGTCAAAATATCTGAAAAAAAAATCATAACAGAGATGGATTCATCATTGTAATTTCCAACCACCAAAAGGACCATCAATAAATCAACAAACAACTGCTTGGCAAAAAGTAAATCAATAAGAAAACCATAAACTATAATACTACATACTGGTGTAAACATATAACTTGTGTCAATCCCCAGGTTAATCCATACCAAAAGATTGTTTCAGAGCTTCAGCTATGTACAAACAGCTTTCTCCTAAAAACTTTACTCATTGATATTTGCCTTGCTAGTATTATAACTGTAAAAAAAAATGTTAAGTTTATTCTGTACATCAATGATTCTCACTGTTGCGAGATGTAATCTCTGCCATATTGTACGAGTACTACATCCATAATTTGCTGTCTCTCATGTATTGCATTATATTGTTTTATGTTATTTGTGGAGCTTTTCTCCCTGGGCCTCCGCTGAAAATGGACATGTGGCCAGTCAGACTTTCCCGGTAAACAAATGTAAAATAAAAATAAACTTCCCTCCAGTCTAAAGCCATTTGACATTCAGACATTTTAATTTGTGCAGAAGTTACTCACAGATTGACAGTTTACTGAGCTGTAATGCTGACCTTCGCTTTTGAAAAAAAAAAAATTCCCAGACTTTGTCAATAGCTCAAAGTGTAGAGAGGATTATTTATTTATTATATATTTATTTATTTTTGGAAAACATCTTCAAAACTGTTAAACTGATTACACACCCAGAAACACAGAAAAGTTAGTGATTATGTAAACCACAGACTGCTGCAAGAAATCAGTCACATTAGCACTCTGCTTATGTCCGAACAGATGAATCATACCTGTCAATTCCAAAAGAAGTAAAGTAGCTTAATAAGAAGGTTATTTGCAAGGTTACATGGCAGTTTATGTTGGAAATAAGCAGAGATATTAAAAAGGCTCTGTTTTTCATAATTATGCCGAAAAGTCTTCCAAGGTAAATACAATTTCTGATTTAGTATGGAACCATACCTCTCAACCTTAGAGCAAGAAATCTGGACAAAGCGAAAAATAAAAGTGAGACACAGGCCCAAAAATAGTTATGCATCACAGACACCATTGAAACAACTGTAGCTGCAAACATTATACATCACTTATAATCTTTCTATCCCATTGTCAGTTAAACATTATATGGCTCATTCAGTCCTGCCTTCTTTTGCATCAAAGAAAACCATGCTTTGAAATGACAAATGCATTAAAAATAATAAATAAAACACATTGCATCAACATCCTGCAACTTCCTACCTGCAAGCAACCACAGAGCTTTCACTGTAACTAGGGCTGCTTGTTTCCCCAGAATGACAGCTCTCCCTAATTAAGTCTAATGGTATACAGTCTACCAGTATCTGGACTACCTGAAATAAATTAAATTATGGCCTGTAAATTGAAAGTACACTTTGTTTAATTAAACTGTTTTTCTAAGCCCACTTACTATATTTTTTCAGTAACATCCCAATATCCATTACCAGGTCACTTTACAAGACATTGGCAGTGGTAGACTTGGCATCCTTAAGAACCCCACAGGCCCACGCTAATACATTGTCCATTAAATGTAAATATCCATCCACTGTAAATGGCAAGAAGCTATGTCTTACAAAATCTACTTCTGGTATGCATCAAGCATTAGGTTTTGAAACAAAGAAACATTCTCCACAGTCCGTAAGTCTCTGTCTTTAATAATCATCTACTGTTGCAGCACTCCCAACACATAAGCACACACATAAACACTAAAATCCCCAACATTTAAAAAATGACATTGTGCCCACTTGATTTGCCAGTATTGATGATCCGCCAAAGCTATGCTTACTGTTGTCCAATATACCACTGCTCAGAACCCACCAATGAAAAAACAGTACTAGGTGCTTTTTTGTTTGTCTGAAAAACAATACAACTTTATATGCTACAGTCCCACATAGTCAGTCCACTACTAACCCATTAACCCTAGGCTGCTGTCTCATTCTTACTCCCTGGAACTGCATTACCTTGGATGACTACTTTCATTTCCCAAGTAAAAGACACAAATTGGAAGATGAGGCAAAAATCCAGACATTCTTTGAAAATCCATACAGTTAAGAGATATGAGTTCATGTTCAATACAACACTCTCCCTGTCAAGAAAGTCGCAATTTAATGAAAGTGTACTCTTAATGTATGATATATTTGTGAGCTAACTTGTTTGTGTTCAGTATGTAGACTGATCATGGTTAGCCTCTTTATGCATGCGTCTCTCTGTCATGCACACATATACACACACACACACACACACACACACACTGTTCTTCTACTTTCATGCACACAATTCTGCTTTCATGCATGCACTCACTCACTCCATACTTACCTATTAACACAGGTAATTGCTGTCCCTTTCAAAGGCAACAGCGGCAAATCCATACACGAGTCCCTCTTCTGCGAGAACACACATACTGATTGTTCGGCGCAAAATAATGGCGTAAACACACTGACCCTTTTTTGGCTCAAAAACAAAACTAGAAGGATTCTTTGGCGCATGCGCATACAGACATTAGCATTACAGGTCACGGGAGCGAAAAACACAAAACAAAAAAAGTGTTTTGGGGCATGCGTACATCGATGTTGCAGTTAGAGGTTGAGGGCTGCATGGAAGAGCTCTGAGGGCCGCATGCGGCCCGCAGGCCACAGGTTGGACACTGCTATACTAGACACAACAAGACTCTTCCTACCCCTTCTCTGGAACAGACTACCCACTCGTAAAGCAGAGCTCTTCCCTAATCCTATTCAAATGCAATTTGGACCAGTGGATGGGAAATTGCAAATTCTAACCTTGGTTGTCACCTCTGTTCTTATGGACAGGGGTAGCTTGTAGATGTCCTAAGGCACACGCATATACCAGAATCTTTATAGTCCACAGGCATTGATTCATGCACCAATTTTCCCATTTAACAATGCCCATTGTAAGTCCATGGGCACTGATAAATGGGAAAATTGGTGCATGAATGGCTAGGCTTAAAAAGGCTCTAAGGCAGTTAGCCTAGTAACCTCCTCCGTTACCCATAGGCTCACTTAATAAGAGGTGTTGCAACTTCCATTGCCTCCTTTAGAGCCTCTTCACTGAACAATATTATTAAACAAGTTTCCTCTTCTCTAAAGCATCAGAAGTGCAAGAATCAGATGCTGTACTGGCCTCCAGCAGGGTCATGGGAGACTGAGAAGCAGTCAAATGTACTGCAGGTTATGAAACCTCAGCAGGTACATCAGTCTAACTGGCCAGGCAAAGGATCCATCCTACATTATTTGAATTTCTTTTTTCATAATAAGTGGGAAATCGGGATTGGAAAAATCTACCGTTTTAGACTGGGCAAGTTGCTTAAGGAGCTGAGCCTCCAGGTAAATATTAAGAGAGGAAAGATGTATACATACATTTTTGTTATAAACGACTGACCAATATAGCAGTGTTTTTTTTAATAGACATGTTCTGCACTTAAGCAAGAGAGAGAGAGACTATGACTTGGAGATTCTTGTAAAGCAGTCTTCCTGCCATAATCTCAGTTTCCCCTCCTCTAGCTGACATCTAACTCTATTAAATTACAACAGATGCAAGAAAAAACAAGGAGGGCTCCCCAATAGGGCATTTATCTGAATCAATCAAGGCATAAGATACCAATGACCACACATAAAAGATCAATGGGTGCAAAACTTGCATTTGGCAAGATATTCTGGGGGTTTCGTGTTCATGCAACAAATCTATGACAGGTTTTGGCTTTGGTACCCCAGCTGGACATCCAGGTTATATGACGAGATAACTACAACAGTGATGTAAGGAAGGACATCCATGGATGCATCCTCCCTTGGGTTGTGAGCACTAAAAATTGAGAATGGTTCAAGGTCCATCTAAGGATAGAAAATTAGGTCAATATTCGCATAACTACCATCCCCAAGTAGTGATAGCTATCCAAACTGACAACATGAGTGGTTTGGTACACCCACATGGAAAACACAGATCTTAAGCCTTGTATCTGGAAGCAATGAGGGATTGACAATGGATGATGGTCTCACACTGTATTCTGGTAGCCAGGGTACTCACTGCCTCATAGGAAGGCTCAGTAGAGATTGTCTCAGGCCTTAAGCGATGTCCCTCAATCCAGTGATACAAGAAATTCAGCTGATGGGACACCACTAGCTTCAATCTGTTTTCCCTCCCATACAACATAAAAAAAAATGCAACAATTACTTTGCCATGATACTTCCTCAGGACAGTCAACAACGAATGCTGTGTCATAGCAACGGCCCCCCGGATGCACTATATGCTTACCCACCACTTTCCTTAATACCTGGATGCTTACAGAAAGCAACAAATCACAAGGTAACGATCTTCATAAACCTTTGCTGTCCCAGACAAATAAGGTTCTCTCTTGTAAGGTCTCCCCGCCTCTTGGATTCAGGACAGTATCTAATTTCTCACTTGGACCTTCACAACTTGAAATTAACCACTTGGTTTCTCCACTTCCAGTAATGCCCAATAGAAACTTTCTCTGGGCACAGATAGCCGAAATACCAAGTCTTCTCAAAAGGAAATGTACCTGTAGGATCTATCATGTGAAATAGAAAAAGATCTGTCTCTTGGGGTTGCCCTCAGAGCACTGACCCCTTCTTGGCAACTATGTCAGATATTCTGAGCTTTCTTACCTTTCTGTTTGAATCTGATTCTAATTTTTCCACACTTAAAAGTCCAACTGGCAGCTACTTCTAATTTCCACTTTGGCTTTCGGGAATGGTCTTTAGCTTTACATACGCCCTGTAAAGACATTCCTAGTGGGAATTTTCTTACTTAACCCTCCTATAAAAAATCCAGTTCCTCCTTTGCGTTTGAATTTAGTCTTGGAATTTTTAACTAGCTATCCTTTTGATCTAAAAATTTTCTCAGAAAAGTATCTTGTTGCTAGCCCTCACTTCAGCCAGGATTTCAGAACTATATACACACACACACACACACACACACACACACACACACACACACACACATCCTCTCACCCAGATTTAGTCTTTAATAAAGATAAGGAGTCTCTGCGAACAACCCAATCCCTTCTTCCCAAAGTGGCTTCTGAAGCAAATATTTTTAACCTATTCATTTGCCAGTTTTCCTTCCAAATTACACAAAGGAGATATGGATTGCATATCCTGGAAGTACATAGGCAGTTGTGCTTCCACCTTCACAGAACCAAATCCTTCAGTAAAGATGCACAGCTGTTCATTTTAAGCTGGGGAAGAAATTTTGTGAAGTTTCACTTTCAAGATTGCATCTTCTTAATTTATACTAGACACAAGACGACTCTTCCTACCCCTTCTCTGGAACAGACTACCCACTCGTAAAGCAGAGCTCTTCCCTAATCCTATTCAAATGCAATTTGGACCAATGGATGGGAAATTGCAAATTCTAACCTTGGTTGTCACCTCTGTTCTTATGGACAGGGGTAGCTTGTAGATGTCCTAAGGCGCACGCATATACCAAAATCTTTATAGTCCACAGGCATTGGATTCATGCACCAATTTTCCTATTTAACAATGCCCATTGCAAGTCCATGGGCACTGATAAATGGGAAAATTGGTGCATGAATGGCTAGGCTTAAAAAGGCTCTAAGGCAGTTAGCCTAGTAACCTCCTCTGTTACCCATAGGCTCACTTAATAAGAGGTGTTGCAACTTCCATTGCCTCCTTTAAAGCCTCTTCACTGAACAATATTTATGAAGCTGCTATATGGTTTTTCATATATCCATTCATCTAAGTTGGACTGCTTCTTCGGGGCTTCTTCAGTGCTTATATCCCGAAGGATCTCTTGTCATAAGATTACACTGGTTAATATCATAACTTAGGATTCTGACTCACTTGTTGGACTGAATGTTATATACTTACTTAACTGAAAGATTCTTTCATTCATATCCATCCAATGTGACAACCCTCTCTCCTCCTCCTTACTGATTTCTAAGACCTGAAGGATCTTTTGGTTGTAGCAAATGGCAATTACTTCTCAAGGAAAGGTAGGTCATATCTAGGGCTCGGGGGTATCAAACTAGATCTGGGGTAACTAAGGGAAGTTGTGCATAATGGGAGGGATATTTTTAATGGTGCTCAAAGGTGGAGCACTGATGCTGCTGAATCGGATCAGACAAGCAGCTGGAGGACCCACGTTACATTGGACAGACATGAATGAAGGGATCTGTCATTATGGTAAGTACATAACTTTAATTTGTATTAATGTAAACAGGTTGTACTTCTACCTTTTCAAAGAAATAAACAATTTCATGCCTTACAGATGTACATTAAAGTAGTATCTTATGGGAGTGTCAATAAAAAAAGCATCCTAGAACAACTGTATAAGTTTTGCATAAAACACTACATATACTACAAACTACACTTATGATACTTTTCTTGCCATCAACTGAGCTTTAGATTAAATCAGTTTTAACAATGGATTTTTTTGATTAACTGATGTTTCAGGTAAATGTGCATGGTAAAAAGGTTGGATAAAATGTAACACACTAACTTGAAGCAATGCCATTTTTAATTAGCTACCTTAAATAAACCTGTGGTCTGCAAGCACTGTAAAGATGCCAACATGTCTGCAAACTTCCATGCACAGATGAGTAAGGCCCACTCTAAATCTCTTTCAAATTGCCCCTCAGTTTTATAGCCTCTGTGCCTTTTAGATACAGTAGCTTACAGAAGTGATACCCAGGGGTAAACCCTCGATCTCCCATCCACTCATCAGATTCCTCCAGTGAGAGAGGAGTCCTAACCTGACTGACCTAACCCTGGACTGGCTGGAGCTCTTGGGTTATGAAGGGAGCCCACCAGTTATAAGATCTGTCCCACCAGCATGTCCTATTCATTTCAGTGCTGAGGTTCAAGTCTCTCGGCCTTAGCTCGATGGGATTGGATTTTCTGAGGTGCAGCATGTCCATTAATTCGGGTTGGACCATTACAGATCGTCTCTGACAGATGTTGTCTGCCACTTTGGTATGCCACTGAGTAGAGCTGGAGTTTCTTTGACTGGGCAGCATATGGCATCTGTTGGTGAGGTACTGACATCCTTGGTGAGGTACTTTTGCCTCTAAGGTAGTTGCTGCAGGTGTCTGGTAGGTACATCCAAAAGGGCTGAGTACTCAATTATGGGCCTGATGAGGGATGAGTAATGGGACGATGACTTCCCTGATCTAGATGTGAATCCCTTCATGATTAGGTGGGCTATTCAAGAATGTTTTCTAACCACTTTTGGCCGTGGTTTGTCAAATGAGAGATTGCCTATCAACTTGGTCCCCAGGTCCTAATGACTTCTTCTGTACTTCTAGGAACTTTGTTTATGTGGTAATTTGTAGGCATGTTTTTTGCCAAGGGGATTTGTTTACACTTTTGGCATTTAGCTTGAAGACCAGGGCTCTGGCTGAGCCATGGCTCAACGGCTGGCTGTTTCTATATGGGAGGCACTGGCTGGGAGCTGATTATGGCACCACTTTGCAGTCATCTCTTGAACTTAGTCAGCCACAGTCCTTCCGTGTCAGCCACAGTCCTTCAGAATATATACCCGGTGGAAATCCCAGGACTGAGCCTTGTGGGACACCACTTGTAACTGGCTTGGAGTTTGACATGGCTTGGCTTGGGTTTGACATGTGGGTTCTGTCCTGAGCCAGTGGGCAATCCATCTAAGCCAGATAGGGGTTTTATGGCATTTAAGCTGGTGAGCTTATCTATAATTTTTAGGTGGAATGTGTATCAAAGGAAGTAGAATTCTAAAGGTAGGCTTAAGGGACCACCTGTGACTAAGTAAATGGTCTTGGTGACTGTTTCAAAAGAAATCAACCAGGTTTAAGAGGCAGGATCTGCCTTAACAAAGCAGACTGGGTAGGATCCAGTGTCTGTGGGCCCCCAATATTTTTATTTATAGGGTCCCATGATGATCCTTTCCATGGCTTTGCACCACAAGCTAGTCAGGCTTATGGGGTGATAGTTTCCAGGATCCGTTGAGGAGGCACCTTTGGAGAGTAGAGGGGCCACTGTGTACACACACCACTCTTTGGGCAGATATCCTGTAGTAAGGCTGAGATTGAACAGTAGTTTTCTTGACACACACTTAACTAAAATGGAGTGAGCTGCTATGCTGGTCTGGAGTGAACATGTGTGCTTTCTGCACTAAGCCAGTTGAAGGTGGTGGCTGGTAATCCAGGTTTGTGACATGATGAATTACTTGCCACTGCATTTTCCTTATCTCCCCTTGGAGTACAGCAATCAGTCAGTCAGCCTCCCATCCTTATACATGGGTGAGATGGCAATGGTTACTCACTCCCACGTCTCTGGATTCTCCAGAATTTGGGTTGCTAATCCATCTATCCACAACCCCTTTTTCCCATATTTGCACGAGGTCAGGGCATCACTTCAACAGTGACAATCATCTAGAGCTACATTTTACACCACCAGGTGGCTAGTCCTGCCATTGCAGTTCTTCCACACCACACACCCGCACATCTATGACCAATTTAGAGTAGCCATTCCACTTATTGCATGTCTTTGGAATGTGGGAGGAAACTGGAGTAGTAGCCAGATAAAACCTGGGAGGACATGCAAATTCAACACAGAAGGTATCCCAGCCTAGAATCAAACCAGGGAACCTCTTGCTGTGAGATGACAATGCTCTCTGGTGCCCCACTGTGGGTTGCTAATCAATATAGTTTTTTTTTTTACTCACAGTCCAAGCTTTATCCCTCTGCAACAAGGAGAAGTCATAAAATCCCTTCCCATTTTTAACTTGGACCACCAATTAAGACCAGTATCTGGTCTTCACCAAGGTGCATACTAGCACTGGAAGTTGACTGAACCAAAGTGCTCCAAAATCGGAGAGCTGGTTTAATATTGTCAACCATTTATCACCCTCTGGGACCAAGTATCCTAGCTGGATCCATACTGTCACTGATGTAAGTGAAACACTACTTGTGTGAAAACAGACTGGCTCCCTGATATGGGAGAGTGTGGCAGGGACAGTAGTTGAAAGCAGACTATTTTCAGTGTTTCAGATTAACAATATAGGAGTTTGCTTCACATAATGGAATCTGGGATGTGTAGCATTTGGCAGTGCTTAAATACTTGATTCAGCACTTGGCAACTCGAAAGTATCATATCACTAACAGCAGACTGATGTGGGAGAGGTTGAGTTGAATAAAAGAACAGCAATTTCCTTTTCAGAAAGTGTGTTGTTGACGGTTGTGGACTGCATAGCATTACAGTCAAAGTAACTGAAAAGTGGATCAAAGAAGTAAAATAAGCAAAGTGATTTTGAGAGAAGGTTGAAGCAATAAAATAGCATTTCTGAACTACTTGCAAGATGGCTGCACACTGATCAACAGCTTAACTTAAGCTCTCCCAGTGTGAAAACAGAAACTGAGAAAAAGTAGTACCATTGAAACTGATTTGGGGGTAAAATCCAGTTACTGGCTACCAAGTACACTGCCTGGATGCTAGCAAAGAAGAAATTTGGAAAACCTGAAATAAAATCAACCAGAAAAGGCAAAGACAAAACACTGTCTGGGAAGGATTCTACACCTGTTCAGCAAAAAGCTGTTCAAGCTTTAACTTTGGTTCACGAGATGGCTTCCAGTAATTTACAGGAAAAAATAATAAATCAGATGTACTGACATGATTAAAATAAATGAAACATTGAAGGGTTATATAAGCTTAAATCAGCTGTTCAGATGAACTAATAAAAATGCAAAATCAAGGTTAAAGTGAAGAAAAAGCTGGCCATACGAGGCTTCTCAAGAAGAGATACTTAAAAAAATAGATTTAGAAGACATTGAGCACAAAGAAAACCTGAGAATTTCTGGTCTACCAAGAAACTGAAAGAAACATACTGTTTTAATTTTATCAAAGCACAAATAAGCAACTGGACTGGTGTACTACAGCAGAACTTGTTAACTGAAAGGGTGCATTGAGTGTATGCTCCAAACCTGGCCATGTGAAAGCAGCCAAGACCTATATCAGTAAAAATGGAATCATATCAGCAGAAAGAGTTGAGCCTGACAAAACTGTAGCAGAAGGGCAAATTATTAAAAATTGGAGACAGCAGAGTGGTTGTAGAAAACAGTCATTCACTGTACACCAAGCAGAAGAAAGCAAACATATCCCAGCAATTGGAATGTCAAGAGACAGGTTTGAGCTTCATGCTGCTTTATTTAGCTGTCTTCAGAATATACTTTCCTGGAGGATCATATACATTTTACAATTCAGAACAGGTTAAGGAGGAAATAAAGTTTATCTAAGAAAAAGTATTTCTAACAATAACGTTTATAGTGAGACCGTGTCCGTGAACCTTTTCCAATATTCCAAAGGAAAATCCTTGAGACAGAAAAAAGCACAGCAGGTGACTAGAAGAAGCAGGACTACCACAGACTTGAGCCAACATCTGATGATGGGAGATGGAGATGAACAGAAAGAAGACCATCAACCCAGAAAATAGTAAATAAATGGGAGAGTAAAAGCATCAATTGCATCTGTAAAATTTGGCTTTGGAGGAAAAGTGGCTAAAAGATTGGACTTTTGTTAAACCTGTGGGTAGACTGTAAAGCATATACCCCATTATATGTCATTAATGTTTAAACGGACGCTAAAACAATTTTTGTCTTATTAGTATCTGTACTAAACATTTCATTATATAATCTGCATGTTGTATATAGCAACGCAGTTTTGTATAGTGAGGGAAATTTTAAATAGGTCTTTTCAGTGACTGTTTAATATCTTTAGTATAAACAAGTACATGTTTAATTGTAAGAAATATAGGCTTTACAGTATAACAAGATAAGAGAGTCTGGACAAAATCAAGTTTAATGTTAATATCTTGTGATCTTGGGCTGCTGAGGTGGGGATGAGGTGCAAAAGTGTCCCAGTTACATTATATGTAGAATTAAGATATTTTCACAATAATAAATATCTAGATTATTGCCTTGGCTTAAGCTATAAACAAGAGTTTTTTTAATAAGTAAGTAGGCTTTAACAATAAGACAACAATGACAACCATGAAAAAAATGCTAAGTTTCTTATACCTGCAAATATATTAGCTTGGTTGTTTTCCATTAGCAAACGGTCAATGGGAGGCAGGAAGTCTGTAGTTATACATTCTGTTCTGAGTGAAATTTACAAAGATTCACTGAGGAATTATTTTCCACTGAGACAAGCTTGTCTGCAGGTGCAAGCAATTAATCTTTTTTTAACTTTATTAAAGTATCACTTAAGTCATAGGCACACATACATCAACAGAAATTATCACTTTCCATTTAAACATAATATATATCACATATACTTTCTTTGCTACTATCATCAGTCCACAATTACAAAAAAAAATTAGTATGCATGTATTTTTTCCACCACAATTTTCATTTACATATATGTAATTTGTGCCTTCCCTTTTTTTTAAAGATCCCTGTTACACTTCTTGTATCTGTTTTGTAATATACAGTACATCAAATACAGTTGGTGTAGACTTAGTCTTCCATTTTCTAGTAATTTGTTTTTGGTAGCCAACATAATTAAACTTAATAAGGTCTTACTATATCTAAGCAAACCAGATCCTGGATTCCATCTCAAAAGAATCATTCCTTACTTCCAGACATTTGCTCACCCTATATTTTTGATAGGGTACACTGTAGGGAATTTTTAAAATCTGCAAACTCATTACACTCTTAAAACATATGTTCCAAGTTTCCTCCTCCTCCATCACACCTCCAACATTTGTTATATCTATCTTAAGAAACATTCTTTGAAGTTTGCTTGAGGTATCAAAATACCCATGCAAACACTTCCAAGCAAAGATCCTAAACCTTCTGGACTTGGCTGCATACGTTAGAGCCATAAATATGTCTTCCCATTTTTTTTTTATATAAATTGGTTTTTCAGTCTCTGTTCCCAATCTTTTCTAAACTCCTCTGTTTGATGCTTATAACCATCCTTCAATATTTTATATGTCCTGCTAATTATCCCTTTTTTAAACAGCTGCTTCTGTTCTAGATTCAGCTAAAACTCTACCTGAGCAGGTATTTTACTTAAAATCCTCATATCTGTTTCTCTTTGTCTGTATTCTGAAATCAAGCCCTGGTAGGGAAGGTAGTCTCTAGCCTGCAATCCAAATGTCTTCTTGGCCTCATCCCACTCTATTAACTTTCCTGCTTGAGTTATTTGCTCCCAATATCTTGGTCCCTTTGCCAGGTTTCTCCAGTAAATTACATACCCATTTGCCTATTTTCTATACCCGTACTTGCAGTCGTCCCTGTTGGCAAAATCTCCTTTCTCCATTCTGGTATTTGGCTTAGTTCTTCGAATGCTTTCTGCTACTTTATACAGATTATATTCTGTATGGTTACTCTCTTCAAGGCTCTGATTCCAAAATCCCACTCTCTATTTCTTGAAATTCCCACTTGCTTTATCATCATCCATTTCCACTTTGGATTATAACCTCCTAATTGTGTTATGTATATCAGCCTTAACTGCGCAACTCTAAAATATCCCTTCAAATCTGGTAAATCTAAACCATCTTGTTATATTGGAAGGGTCAACTTATCCCACTTAACTCTTTCTCTCTCAGATACATTCCTTCAATTCATTATTAACTATTGTCCACAACTTCTCCTTGAGTATTAAAGTATACCTGACCCGTATATAAGACTAAAGGGACTAAAAAAAATTTCACTGTTTGTGTCTTACTATTCATGTCCATAAATAAGTTTCCAGTTTTTTTAATTTTTGTATTATCTTTTTCAGTATCTTCCCCACATATCCTTAACTGACATAACAGAAGCCTTTTTAATCCAAAATATTAAATACTTTTCATTTTATGTACCCATTAGTATGGGTATTACTGAACCAAATGTGTGAGTACACAATTTATGACTATAGCCTTTGTTTTATTTTCATTAATTTTATATCCTGAAAAAACTTGAAACTGACTCAAAATGTTCCAGAACACTGACATGTCCTTTTTTGGATTTATCAGGTACAAAATAATAGCGAGAAATAAAGCCAACTTACTTTGCTTGATGACCATACCAATTATAGCCTTGTCTTTCTGAGTCCCTCATTTTCTTTGCCAGTGGCTATAACTATATACTAAATACCAAAGGGGAACGATGACACCCCTGATTGTTTTTTTCTGTTCCAACACAAACTGGAATCCTCCCACTTTTATTCTTCCTCTGAGCCTTCATATATTCTTCTAATTAACCTTATTATAACAGGGAATGCAAATTCTTCCAATGCCCTACTCACAAAATCCCAACACACTTTATCATGACCCACAAACAGTGGTATCTTCTTACATTCTGCTTCCCTCTGGATCATCACTGTTGTATTAATGTTGTCAAATGGTTGCCTCCCCTACATAAAACCACGAGACATATCTATTTTGGCAAAACCTTGCTGTTCTTTTTGCTAATGTATACACAAACACTTTATAATCATGGTTTAAAATTTAAATAGGTCTATATGACACTGAGTCTGAAGAGTCTTTGCCAGCTTTAGGTAACACAGCCTCCACAATCATCTTCCAAGATGTTGTTGCTTCCTCTCCTTTTAAAATACTGTTAAATAAAATCTTCTGGATCTTTATCACTTTCTTCCTTCCTAATTTTTAAACTTCCACAGGAATACCATCTGTTCCTGGAGACTTTCCTGAATAATGATTATATATCACTGTTTTTATCTCATCACTTCCTATCTTAACTGTTAGTTGTTGAACCGAGTCTACCTCCACCCTTGTCATAATTATTTCCACTTGTACTCTTTCTTGAATTCTATATTTCAGTGCTTTATACAAATTTTCCCAAATGTCTCAAACTTGTACAAAATCTCTGGTTATTTTTCTTGTTATAGGTTCTCTATGTTTGGCAGCAACCCTTTCGACTTTCTGCTGATTAAATATTTAGAGACACAAGCAAAGAAAGTAAAAGACTCAGAAATGCAAGGATGCAGTTGGTATGATAATCAAGAAACATCGGCTTTATCTGCAGATATTATTTTGTACCTGATAAATCCAGGAAAGGACATATCAGTGTTGTGGAACATTTTGAGACAATTTCAAGTATTTTTGGGATATAAAATTAGTGAAGATAAAACAAAGGTTATGACCGTAAATTATTTACACTCACATAAATTGCTTCAACAATACCCATATTTATGGGGACATGATAAGATGAAGTGTTCGAGAGTGTGGGTTAAAAAGGCATCTATTAATGGTACCTAAGGATATGGGAGAAGAGACTAAATAACAAATATTACAAAAATTGAGAAACTGGAATCATTTAATTGTGGATATGAATAGTACAATACATGCAGTGAAAATATTTTCAGTCCTTTTAATTTTATATACAGGTCAGTCATGTTTTTATCAACCAGCGGAGATGGTGTGGTTAATAATTACTGAAGAGTTAAACTAATTTATCTAGGAGGGGAAGATTACAAGAGTTAAGGGGGATAAGTTGATCCTTCCAATAGAACAGGGTGGTTTAGGATTAACTGATTTGAAGGTCTAGTTCAGAGCTAGACAAGTAAGGCTCTTATACATAACACAATCAGAAGGTTATAATTCAAAATGGAAAGAAATGATGCAAAACATGTGGAAGGTTCAACAAACAGAGTTAAGTTTTGGATGCAGATCCTTATGGGGAATAATAATCATACAGAATACTATAATCATAAAGTAGAAAGTGTTCTAACAACTAAGCCAACATGACAATGGCGAGTTTTCCAGTAGGGGTACAGAAAAATCACAAGAGGTGGCTAAAATTTACTGGAGAAGACTGGCAAAGGAACCAAGGTATTGGACACAAATAACTAGAATGGAAAAGAGAAAGGAACTGATAGAGTATAGGCAGAGAGAAAGGGATAGGATAATCTAAAGTGAAAGACCTGCTGTGATGGGTTTTTTGAATTTAGGACAGAAGCTGCTGTTAAAAATGGATAAATTGTAAGTATATAAAATTCTGCATGATAACTATAAGAATCAATCAGTGGAGATTAGAAAAGACTGGGAAGAGAGACTGGAAGAGCAGTTTACAAGGTAACAATGGGAGGACTTTTGTATGCCTCCTAAGAATGTAACAAATTCCAGACTGATTAGGATTTTTGCTTGAAAGTGTTTGCATAAGTATTTTTATACCAGAAGCAGACTTCAAAGAATTTTTCCTTAGGTAGATAGAAAATGATGGCAGTATGACGGGGAGGAAAGATGCAATTGGGAATGTGTTTTGGGAAAGTAGTGACTTGGCAGATTTTACAAATTCCATACACAAGGCCTTATGTTTAATTCTACTGGCTGCCAAAAAAGCAATTAATAGAAAATGGAAATCAAAATCTAAACAACCACATTTGAAGTATTGATTATTATAAAAAAGATATAACGGAACTAGACAAAGGATGTTTAGAAAATGAAGGGAACAAATCACATAGAAATCTATGTAAATTTGTGGGAACCGTAAATGCAAAATGATGTTCAGAAGAAGTGCGGTTTAAGGGAATGCAGGAATTGACCAATTTATGTAATGGTGGGACTAAATAAGAGTTGCAAAGAATGAAAATGTATGTAAATAAAAAAAATGTTAATATGGTTTATTTTGTTTATCAATGTATGTATGCCTATGTCTTAAGTTATAATAAAGATGTCTAAAAAAAATTTCAAGACTTGTACTGAAATGGGGATCATTTGCCAGGCATTCAAGGGAGTGCTTTGTGCTCTCACTGGCCGGCACCCCAGCATTATTTATTTATTTTGGGCAGACTACACCTGGTGTTGATTTGAGCACTTGCATCACTGCAAGGCTTGCCAATCATTCCTTGTGTGTGCATGCATGTTTATCCACAAGTGCCATCATGGGCTACAGTCACAGGCTTGAGTGGCTATGCCCCAGTCTTTCCCATCATTGGGTCTCTACTCTCCAGCCAAGGTCCTGCAATTACAGCAGTGGCAGAAACCAAGTGGGAACACCAGCCCTCTGGCCCAAGGATTGGTGCATCCATCCTCGCTGGCTCTGTCATGATGTCTCTGCACTAAATAATTTAAGAATTACAATAGAAGGAAAAGCTTTTGGAAACTTTCATTTAAACATCATAAAACTTAACTTGACATTTTCTTCATATTAGCTATCGACAGGAGAAAAAAAAGCAGTATTTATTTCCTGTAGCAAACATATATATATATACACAAATAAATCGGTCAATGAAAGCACGAATGTAAATATATACAATATAACAGGGCCTGTCAAAATTGAGCATAAAGCATGTCTGTAGCTATATACAATACTGTACAGCTGTAAACAACCACTGTATAAAAAAATCTGCTTTACATACAATATTTGTTTCAGTTAGGCAATCCACCACTTATTGAAAGGTCAGCAGAAACCTGTAGGGAGGGAAACAAACTTGAGTCTTATAAAGTGGTATCTCGATGGAGTCATAATCAGTCCACAGTTGTACTGGAAAGCTGAAAAGTTGTTTTTTTTCCCTCCTCCTCAAATATCTTGACAGTGGACTGAATGTTCACATCTGAGGGTCCTTGCAGACTACACTGAGCTATCAAATCTTAATGAGCTCCTGCTGGCCACTTTCAGAGAATCAGCTATGTTTTCCAGAGTTCTTATTCCTCTTTTGAAGGTTGCTGCTTGCCTCAAAAGGTTAGACTCCAAAGCTGGAAAAGAAAAGCAGAGAGAAATAACAGAATTATTGCCTCTTTTTCAGGTTTCCCACTTAACAAAATGAATATAATATTCTGATATAAGAGAAGTACAGAGCTATTATAAACATGTCACTCCTATCAGGCTGTTAACCAACATTATGTGCTTTGTGAAGAAAAGCATTTGGAGGAAGGACAGCATGCTATCTTGATAATATAGGGGTTTTAACTAAAAAAAAAGTGCAGTTGTAATAACTCTACAGTGAGTGTGTGGCTACTTTTCTTTTTTTTGCACACAAAGTAGTACACTTGACTAACAGTACAAGCTAGACGCACAGTATCAGCAGCAGTTTTGTCCCCTCAGCCCCATCTGCCACCTCTGATAAGATGCTCTTGCCACGGATTCCATGATGTGTACAAAAATACGAAAGATGCGATTTTTATATTCATTAAAGCAAATCTACACAACAGTTAATAGCACAGTATCCACAATGCACAGATTAAGTGGCAGTTTTGTTTTCCATTAGGTAAGTTTACAGTTTCTGTACTTTGTGTCACTTAATTTATAAATATAAAAATGTTGTACATTTACAAGCTTTCTTATAACTGATGCTACTACATCCTATGATGAGCACCCAAAGTAAATTTTTACTTCAATCCTCCAAACCACAACAAACTTCTTGTGAAGCTATCATGTTCAAAGCAATGGGTCCAGTAAAATAATTTCTTACATGAACAAGTGCTAGTATCTCCTATGAAGTGTAGAATCAACATATCAAATAAATGTCACTTTGACCTTCCAGCCTTAGTCATACGGTGATGAAAAGCAGGATTTGGTATTATGGAATATAAATAATTCTTCAACCAAACAACTTTTACTCCCCTTCACGTGCAAGTCAGACAAACATGCACACACACTAGATTATTGTATAGTTCTTCCATCCCACTTCTGACACATGTATATTCGGTGAACTGCACACTACTATGCTGTTGAATATTTTTTAAAGTAACTGCTGCATTAACAAATGGTGGAATGAAACAGGCCAGTTATGTCTTTATACCCCCGCATGGGCATTAACAAATTGAAGTGCACTCTCTTCCTGGCAACTGTCATGCAATATAATAAATCGATTTTTCCATAATTCCTTTCATAAAAGACAGCCAACATCTCCCTTCATGGGCATCTCAAGAAACAAACACAGAAGTGAAAGCATTCAAGGTCTGTTATTTCAGTTCACTGTAATGTATATATGACCATTATAACAGCATAACAAACTGAAGTAAACTGATTCAGTACCAGTGTAATGGGAATACACACCAAGAGCTCCACATAATATGGAGCAACACATGGTGATGTTTTGGTACATCACTACAGACACACCAAATGCACATATATGCCCACATAAATGCATTATGGAGTTTGTTGATCTTATTGAAAAAAAAGTTATGTACTCACCATAACGTTCCATCTGAGTTGTTGCTTTTCATTTGTCTTCAACCTGGGACACAGACCTGGGATGGATCCAACTCAGCCACATTCTCCAGCATCAGATCCAAGCTCCTCCCCTACCCACAATGCCCCTGTCTCTCTCCTCCACTCAGATCGAGTTTTCTACCAAACAGAGCATCCCAACCTGACACAACGCCTTACCCCTTGGCAAACATACCCTGAAATTACCATAGGGAAGAACAAGTTATGCCAAAGTAAAAGCTATGTCTCTTCCGGCCAGTCGACCACACAGCCCAAGTAAGGCAGGGGGAAAATGGAGGGACGGTTGAAGGCAAATGAAAAGCAACAACTCATATGGAATGTTAATGATGAGTACATAACTTCTTTATCTGAAGTTGTTGTTTTCATTTGCTCTTCAACCTGTGAGACAGAGTCCCCAGCTACAAAAAACTTGGTAGGCCCTCATGGAAGGATATTCCAGAGCACGGCAGAGCCAAAGGATCCCCTGCTTCTGGATAGAAGATCCAACTTGTAATGGGAGATGAATGTATGCGACAATGCCCAGGTAGCCGCAGAGCAAATATCATCCAAAGGAACTCTGGACCAAAAGGCAGCTGAAGTGGCCATAGACCTAGTAAAATGCACCTTAACTTCACCTGGCGGAGATGATCCTTTGGCTGAATATGCAAGAGCTATGCACTGAGAAATCCAATGAGCAATGCTGACCTTCAATACAGGTTTCCCTAAAAAGGGCTTAGAATAGGAAATAAAAAGTTGATCAGACTTGCAAAAAGACTTTGTTCTATGCAAGTAAAAACATAATTGCTTGTAAACATGCAGCAGGTGCAATTTATACTCTCACTTACTTTGAGAATTCAGAAAGAAAACGGGGAGATTGATAACCTGATTATATTTGATTCCAAAGCCACCTTTGGAAGGAAAAAAGGACGAGTGCGCAAGGACACCCTGTCTTTATGGAAGATCAAATAAGGAGGCTTAACCCACAAGACTTGAAGCTCTGACACTCTTTTGGCTGAAGTAATGGCAATCAGGAAGGCTGTCTTCCAAAACAAAAACTGCAAATCCAAAGAAGCTGCAGGTTCAAAGGGGGAAGAAACTAAGGCTTGAAGGACCAAAGTGAGGTCCCACAGCAGCAGTGGGTCCTTGACTGGGGCCTAAGAAGAAAGTTACTTTCAAAAAGGCTTTAGAAAGCTTAGATGAAGCCAGGGAAGCCGAATTATCTCCTACATGGAAGTTAGATATAAGCTGCCAGCTGAACTTTAACCATAGAAAAACTAGCACCCTTTTGAAAAATACCTGCTAGAAACTCTAAAATGTCAGGAACCAGGGCAGTAAAAGGGTCCAAGTCATGTTGAGATGACCAAATCGAAAAAACGCTTCCACTTACTAGAATAAACCTTCCTAGTGGAAGATTTAGCCACTACCAATATCTTCTTAACCAGAGAAGACAGCCCAGGAGTCCTAATAATCATGGGAATTGGAGCAGCCAAGCAGTCAGCTTCAGACTGGCCAGATCTTGGTGTGGAATCCCTAAGAGATGTGAAATTAGATCTGGAACTGGATCCAGCGTCCAGGGAGAACACACTATGTGAGACCACAGAGAAGGGAACCATACCTGGCAAGGCCAGAATGGGGCAATGAGGATGACTGAGCTCCCCAGCCGTCGAGCTTTCTGGAAGAATTTCGATATCAGGGGGAGAGGAGGATAAGCATACAGACGGCCAAGCATGAACCAGAGCATTTCTGGGGACTTCCCCCCCAGTGGGGGAGGGGGATGCAGAGCGAATAACTCACTGCACTTTCCATTGGAAGGAGAGATGAGATCACAGCAAGGCTGACCCCACGTTAGAAAGATCTGTTTTGTTACTGAAGGATTCAGAGACCACTTGTAAGGAATCAGTACAGACCTGCTGAGTCTGTTTGCTAGACTGGTGGGCTTCCCCGGAATGTGAGTTGCCATCAGAAAATGGCTGGTAGAGATCGCACACTCTTACGGCTTTGTGACAAAGGGGATAAGACCTGGTTCCCCCTTGCTTGTTGATATACCAGACTACAGACATGTTGTCTGTCTAGATGGCAGTTGTCCCTAGGGGAAGATGGGCATGAAGAGATTGCAATGCTAAGAGCACTGCCCTCATCTCCAGGACATTGATATGCAATTGGGTCTCCAGGGAAGACCACGTGATTTGGACTGTCCATCCCAAGCAATGCCCCCCCCCCAGCCAAGTAGGGAGGCGTCCGTGGTCACTGTGGCCGATGGGGCAGGAAGAATAAACGACCGACCCCTATGAAGGTACGGGGATTGAATCCACCAGAGAAGAGAATCCCTGCATGCTCGAGATAAATGAACAGGATGGGACAACGGCAGATCTAGTAATGACCACTGGACCGCTAGAGTCCACTGGAGCACCCTCATGTGCAACCGGGCTGTGGGCATGAGGGTGATTGTAGTCACCATGGAACCCAATGCCCATAAGACAGATTCCACTGGGGGAGACTGAGCTTGAAGGATGCATAAGACATGAAGTTTGAGGGATTGCAGTCTTTCTGGAGTTAGAAAAACTTTGGTCTGAATGGTGTCCAACTGAGCTGCAATAAAATGCAGAATGTGAACTGGGTTCAACCAGGACTTGTTGAGATTTATGGTGATGCCCAACTGGTGGGTGGTCTGCAAAAGGGAATCCCTGGCTTGGCAGAGTCTTTGCCTGGAGGGAGTGGAAAGGAGTCAATCATCCAGGCAGGGAAAGACCTGGAAGCCCTGCAGCCACAAGTGAGCTGCTACCACCATCACTTTGGTGAACACCCTGGGGACTGTGGTGAGACCAAAGGGTAGTGCTCTGAACTGGTAATGATTTGCCCCCAGCCGGAAGTGGAGGAACCTCCAAAAGCATCTGTCCATTTTGATACGATAGTACGCATCCTGGAGGTCCACCAAGCACATCCAGTCATTCTCCTGCAGGAAGGGCAAGATAGACTGGAGTACGACCATTCTGAATTTTGTCTTGGCAACTGCCAGATTTAGGGGTGACAGATCCAGGATTGGTCTCAAGTCCCCAGTCTTCTTTGGCACTAAAAGGAACCTGGAATAGATGCCTAATCTGGACTGGTCAGGGGGATGGGCTGTATGACTCGCTTTTCGAGCAGCTTGGAAATTTCTACTGCTGCATCCTCCTTTTGCACGGGTGGTACATCCAGGAGGTGTTTGGGAGGGAATGGTATTTGTGTGAAGGGAATTAAATATCCTCTGGATACGATTTGCAACACCTAACGATCATCTGTGAGGGTGTAGAGAAAGTCAACCTCTGACTCCCTCCAGAGATGAGCAGCAGGCCAACCCTTCAGGGCTGTTGCATGGGCTTGTCCAGGAAAGAATCCTGAGACCCCTGGTTCCTCGGACCCCTTCAGCCACGAAGATGGCTTTTGTCAAATCCCCCTTTGCCTCTGGGGAAGGCGAGTCCTGAGCGTCCTAGGAATAACCCTGAGACTTCTGGAACCACATCTTCTTCACCCCTCGCTGATTCCTGGATAAGGTTTGTTGAGGGGTTGAGAAGCAGATTCTGACAGCAGACAGTCTTCCCGTCCTCACTCTGAACCAGTGTGTCACGTACAGTCTTTCCTAAGGGAGTGGAACCATCATATGGGGCATTTGTAAAAGACACCATAAAGGGCTCCTAAAAGGCACAAAGTCGGAGCCAGATATGATGCCCGATGGCAATGCCTGCTCCGGCTGCTCTAGCAGCACCCCTCAGTTGCTTGAGATAGGAGCCGCATAGTAGTGTTGGGAAAGGGAGGTGAGGGTGGCCATCCGGAAGGAGAAAACCTTCTTTTCCTCCGCTGACATGGACCCTGGGGTAGACTCGGTGGCCTCTTTAACTAGGTCATGCTGAAGCTTGATCACATGTGCCATGTAGGTCACTGCACATACAGAGAATGTTGCTGAAGCATAGACCCACTTCCCAAAACGGTCCACGGTCCTTGACTCTAGGTCCGGCAGATGGACCGTGGAGCTCTCCTGTATGAGCTCTTATTGGTGACCGCCACCACCATCATGGCCTCGACTGGGGATCCCTTTGACCAGTGCGGTTTATCTGAGGGGGCACTGAGGATCTTATCAGGGCATTTGGGGATAGGCGCCACCATGTCGGGCTCCTTTCATGCCCAAGATGTAGTCACAAACAATGTTCAGTGCCTCACCAAAGTTCAGTCAGATGAAGTGAAATCGAAAATCCAAAAGTCACAAAAGACTGAACACTGCTGGAGTCAAACACCTTCTGTTTATTTAAAACACCAAACACATAAAATGATTTCTTCGCTCTGCCCTTCATCAGATAAAGCTTCTCACATAGTCCAAACAATTTAAAATACATGTTAACCAATGAAATTCAGTTAAAATCAATGAAAACCGCCTATTTTAAGGGGGTTTCATGGGAATGACTTCATTGGGCCCAGGACTCCTATGTGCCATAAGTTCAACAATCCATTTTGATTCACCTAGTTCAGTCAGCTGTTTAATGTCACCCTCTTTTACTCAATCTCACATTCACTATCACTCTGAATTTAAAACCATGTATGGGCTTCCAGGTGTCTAAATATTGTGCATTATCCCCATTCCAGAAGAGAGGTGCTGTAGGATCCTGACCTTAAACATACAGTTAGTCTTGCCTACAAAAACTGGTGCAGGAATGACACTCTGCCAAATAAACCACATTAGTGGTTCTGCAGGTGGCTCCCTTTCAGATTGAATGTCCTTCCTGTGACGGATGTATAAAGACACTACTTTTGTCTATATGGTTGCAGGCTTTGCAGGTCCCACAAGGGAAAGTACCCTGTTTGTTTGTGGGTAAACCAGCATTATTGGTCGATCTGGTATCATTGCACAACAGTTCCTTTCAAATTTCTATTCCTTTTATAACTAAAACTAGGTTTATCAATGATGTTTTTTCAAACTCACATCACTAGTCAAGATGTTCCAATTCCTTGAATGAGTTTACATTTACCACCAACCTTGCTGCCATAAGTCAACATTAGCTTACAATCTTTATTAACCATTCTTTTGTATCCACCATCTGTGTGGGTCAATGTGTTCTAGCCATGGTTTATACCTATCCTTCCTGTGCCTTTTGCTAACATCCACCTTTTATTAACCACCTGTCTATTGTAACCCCTGGTGTAAAACATTCCTTCAAAGTGTCAACCTCTTGTTCAAACATGTCATCTTCCTTGCTTATTCTGGAAATCCTACTTGCCCTGCACTATGTTGGAAAAATGTGTGGATGCATGCTGTCATAGGAAAGCAGAGTGTTTTCCAACATTCTTTTCTGTATAAACCAGATGAAAGCCTTCCTGAGTCAAGCATACCCTGACATCCAGAAAATCAACTTGTGTACATGAACTGTGAACAGTAAATTTCAGAAAAGAGGTGGTGGTATGTAGGTATGATACAAAATCCGCTAAGGAACTGTCATTGCCTCCAAAGAATAAAAATATCATCTACAAAACGCATATACAGTATGATATAGTCTTTCCACATCAGGTTGTTCAACACCTTGTTTCTTTCCCAATAAGATAGAACAAGGTTTGCATATGTGTGTTAGCACAGGGTGCCCATGGCTACCCCCTGTGCTTGCCTATACACTTGTTCCAATCCAAAAAAGATATTGTTCTCCAACACCAGACTAAGCAAACCCACTATGGCTTCTATCTTCCGTGTGGTAGCACCCAGTTCAAGCAACAACTCTGAAACGGCATTTATGCCATATCCATTTCCTATAACAGTAAACAAACTCTGTATGTCCATGGTTACCATAAGTAACCTGTCATCAAAAGCACCTGTATAAGCCCCTAAAGACTTCAAAAAATGACCTGTGTCTTTTAAAACATTATCCAATTTACTTAAATAGGGTCTCAACTCGCCTCCAACCATATGGAGATGTTTCCGTCACCCACCCCTTCCTGACACTATAGGTCTGAGGGCGGTCAGTCTCTGACTTGTGTATTTTTGGAAGAGCTTTAAATACAGGTGTCACTGGTTTATCTATCCATAGAAATTTAAATAGATCTTCACCTATCAGATTACTGTGCAGAAACTGATGTAAACCGTTGTGTACCCTATCTATCACTCCTTTCACACCCAAAGGGTTTATCGGAATATATGTGTTGTCATCCTGTAGTAACTCTCGCAACTTACGGTCATACCAAGGGGTATCTAGGACAACTACAGCACCCCCCTTGTCCGCCATTCTAATGGTTAGGTCTGCATTGTTACCAAGATTATATAATGCTTTCCTTTGTGTAGATGTTAGATTGTAAAACTTACTATGTGTCTCCATCTGAAAATATCGTATCAGATCTTGTTCGCATGCATTAATAAATAAATTCATAGCTGGTGAAAAAGGGGGGACAAAACTGCTTGGCTGTCTTAACGCATGAACACTCACTTCATTCACTCCAAAAATCTGTTTCAATGCTAAACTACGACAAAAGACCATTAGGTCCATTATAACTTCATTATATACACAAGACTTACTGGGCACAAATGTCAGTCCTTTATTTAAAACAAACTGTTCATCCTCAGATAAACTGCAAGATGAAAGGTTAAAAATAATACCAATATTGTGCGTATCAGTCAATGTTGCAACCTCCTCCTCTTGTTGTATGACCTGTCCTCGCTTCTCGATCGATTCCAGCCTCCTTTTTTCTTGACCGGAGCTGGCAACTTGTCCAAAAAATTTTGATACCCCTGTGTGTGTTTCGGTCTGGCTCCAGTCCCATTATCTCCCGTACCGCGGACTGACCCCAAAGGAGAATGGCGGACAAGGGGGGGTCTGCACAGTAATCTGATAGGTGAAGATCTATTTAAATTTCTATGGATAGATAAACCAGTGACACCTGTATTTAAAGCTCTTCCAAAAATACACAAGTCAGAGACTGACCCGCCCCTCAGACCTATAGTGTCAGGAAGGGGGTGGGTGACAGAAAACATCTCCATATGGTTGGAGAGCGAGTTGAGACCCTATTTAAGTAAATTGGATAATGTTTTAAAAGACACAGGTCATTTTTTGAAGTCTTTAGGGGCTTATACAGGTGCTTTTGATGACAGGTTACTTATGGTAACCATGGACATACAGAGTTTGTTTACTGTTATAGGAAATGGATATGGCATAAATGCCGTTTCAGAGTTGTTGCTTGAACTGGGTGCTACCACACGGAAGATAGAAGCCATAGTGGGTTTGCTTAGTCTGGTGTTGGAGAACAATATCTTTTGGATTGGAACAAGTGTATAGGCAAGCACAGGGTAGCCATGGGCACCCCTGTGCCAACACATATGCAAACCTTGTTCTATCTTATTGGGAAAGAAACAAGGTGTTGAACAACCTGATGTGGAAAGACTATATCATACTGTATATGCTTTTGTAGATGATATTTTTATTCTTTGAGGGGCAATGACAGTTCCTTAGCGGATTTTGTATCATACCTACATACCACCACCTCTTTTCTGAAATTTACTGTTCACAGTTAATGTACACAAGTTGATTTTCTGGATGTCAGGGTATGCTTGACTTAGGAAGGCTTTTCATCTGGTTTATACAGAAAAGAATGTTGAAAACACTCTGCTTTCCTATGACAGCATGCATCCACGACACATTTTTCCAACATAGCAGGGGCAAGTAGCCAGGATTTCCAGAATAAGCAAGGAAGATGACATGTTTGAACAAGAGGTTGACACTTTGAAGGAATGTTTTACACCAGGGTTACAATAGACAGGTGGTTAATAAAAGGTGGATGTTAGCAAAAGGCACAGGAAGGATAGGTATAAACCATGGCTAGGGAACACATTGACCCACACAGATGGTGGATACAAAGAATGGTTAATAAAGATTTTAGGCTAATGTTGACTTATGGCAGCAATGTTGGTGATATATGTAAACTCATTCAAGGGAATTGGAACATCTTGACTAGTGATGTGAGTTTGAAAAACATCATTGGTGATAAACCTAGTTTTAGTTATAAAAGGAATAGAAATTTGAAGGAACTGTTGTGCAATGATACCAGATCGACCAATAATGCTGGTTTACCCACAAACAAACAGGGTACTTTCCCTTGTGGGACCTGCAAAGCCTGCAACCATATAGACAAAAGTAGTGTCTTTATACATCCGGTCACAGGAAGGACATTCAATCTGAAAGGGAGAGCCACCTGCAGAACCACTAATGTGGTTTATTTGGCAGAGTGTCATTCCTGCACCAGTTTTTATGTAGGCAAGACTAACTGTATGTTTAAGGTCAGGATCCTACAGCACCTCTCTTCTATTAGGAATGGGGATACGCACAATGCACTATTTAGACACCTGGAAGCCCATCCTTTACATGGTTTTAAATTCAGAGTGATAGTGAATGTGAGATTGAGTAAAGAGGGGGTGACATTAAACAGCTGACTGAACTAGCTGAATCAAAATGGATTGTTGAACTTATGGCACATAGGAGTCCTGGGCTCAATGAAGTCATTCCCATGAAACCCTTAAAATAGGCGGTTTTTCATTGATTTTTAACTGAATTTCATTGGTTAACATGTATTTTAAATTGTTTGGACTATGTGAGAAGCTTTATCTGATGAAGGGCAGAGGCCAAAGCCATCTTTTATGTGTTTGGTGTTTTAAATAAACAGAAGGTGTTTGACTCCAGCAGTGTTCAGTCTTTTGTGACTTTTGGATGCCCAAGATGTAATGAGATCCACCAAGGGATCTGCAGGAGGGGACACCCAGGATATGTAGAGGGTCCTGTGCTAAATGCCTCCAGGCACACTCACTCCTCAGGGTTGGGTTTTTGGGCAGACCACCCCCCATGCTGGCGAAGGATCTCCATAATTTCTCCAAAGGAAACATCTGGGGGTGACCGAGGGGAACCCTCCCCTTCCACCAAGCCGGTGTCCTCCATGAGACACTCCGGTGGGGAGTCTAAGTGTCTCATTTTACACGTGTGCTTTCGAGGAACCTTCTCGGAGGGGTCTCTAAGGAATTCTTAAAAGCTTCAGGCTGTTTCCGTAGAGGAATTACACCTGGCTCAGAGAGGCGACATGCTGTCCCTGAGGGGGCAAGATGGCAGAATCCAGACCAGACAGGGAGCCAGGACGGAAGGGTCTCGATGGAACCAGGTCAGAGGCAGAGGGAGAACGAACCTCTGGAACTGGGAGAAGGACCGGGTTCATAATCCTAGAAGTCTATGGGGGAGCCGGAGCCAAACGTCCAGGCACAGAGACTGCAAGTTTTTCGGAGCTGACCCCACCCCTTCAGATCTGGCACCGAGGCTATGGCTCTGAGAACAGGATGGTTCTAAGCTGGTCGGAGCTGACCCACTCAGGGCAATGGTTGGCGTAGAGGTACCATCAGCCTTGACGCCGAAGGTCCTCTGACCCAAGGACTCAAACCAGGGGTTGGATCGGAGAAGGAGTGATCGGCAAAATGGTGGACTGCATGACCCCAGCCCCGTTGGGGGAGGGGGCAGGGAAGACTACCATCTGAATCTGTGTGCGGACAAATCTCCACATCCTGTCCACCTTGGCTTCGGAAAGGCTGCGGGTGGACCTGGCAGAGGAGGCCAGAGACACCAGCCTAGACAGGCGGTGGGGGAGGCCAACACAGAGGAATGGCCCTGAGGAACCTCCAGCTTCGGGGAGAAGCAAGGTGAGTGGAGCCGAAGGTGTTCACAAGTACAGGCTAACGCTCTAGTAACCAGCAAAAGCAGTCTACTTCAGTTTTGACAGTGGTGGTTTAAGATCATTATCTTACACCTTTTAATTTGGCACATTATGAACAATATAAAGCAGATACTGAGCCAGACGCCAAAAAGACTTCCTTTCAAATGTAAGTGACTTACTCTGGTGCAAGTCTACTTTAGAAATAGAAGTTGTACCGCAGTAAGTCACTTGCAGACAGCAAGTGTTTTGGAATCCGGCCGACACTGTAAAATAATATTAAGACTGTTGTGATACAAGACTTCCAGTTATAATGAGGTCTGAGTGAATAGCTGCAGTGTGTGATGCTCCAAACAAAGTTAATAGCTATTTTAGCCCTTCCTGGAGGAACTCATCTTAGTGGATGTGCACTTAAAGCTCACAAAAATACAATGAAACATTAACTTGGGAATTTTTTTTTTATATGCCAGCCAAGACAAAGAAGATAGTACCCCTTGAAAGTTGTTGCATCTGCAGTGAGAGGTCTGGAAAATAAGGTCACTGAGTCACCCATGAAAGGAAAGGGTGCTGTTACTTCAGAAATGGCTAAATAAGGTGATTATGCATGGACATTTGCACAAATAGCTCAAGGTGTGTGTTGGACAGACTGGCTGCAATGAAGCTTTATTCATTTTGCATGTGCTGGTAAAATAAAAGTTATGTATTCACCATAATGTTCCATTTCTGTTGTCCATTTTCATTCTTCCTCAGCGAATAGGTTCGGATCTGATTCGGATCTGATTCAGCTACTTTCTTTAATTTCTGGGATCCAACTCTCGAGCTCCTCCCTTACCCACAATGCCCCTGATCACTGAATTACCTCAGATAGACTTTGCTGCTATTATGCAATATCTCAGGAAAAAATGTTTTCACTGAAAATAGCTAAGACAGAACAGTGACAGCTGAAAGATCAGGAACTCAAACAGGAACAATGGTTCCTAATAAGAAATATATTAGGTCACTCCCAAAGACATGGATGGGGGAAGGTGGGAGGGGAGTTGAGAAAGAATGAAAATGGACAACACAGATGGAATGTTATGGTGAGGACATAACTTTTACATCTGATGTCATATTCATTTGTTCCTCAATGAATGAGACAGAGTCCCCAGCAACAATTAACTTGGGTGGCCCTCATGGAAGGATATTCTGGTGCACCGCAGAACCGAATGATGCTCTGTTTCTAGAAATGATGTCCAATTTGCAATGAGAAACAAAGGTATGAGTATTAGACCAAGTGGCAGGTGCACAAATGTCATCAATGGAAGTTCTAGTCCAAAAAGCAGCTGACGTAGCCATTGACCTTGTTGAATGTACTTAAGGCTTTTTTGGTAAAGGTAAGCCTTTCAAGGAATGAACATAAATATAATCTGTTATCTATTTTGCTAAAGTAATCTTTGAAACTGGTTTTCCCATATTGGTATTAGAAAAGGAAACAAACAACTGATCTGTTCTTCTAAACTCCTTAGTTCTATGTAGGTAAAAATGAAGTTGTCTATGTACATCTAAGAGATGAAGGGTATATTCTCAAATTTTGGAAAGAAAACTGGAAGGTTAATGACTTGGTTGATGTTTGATTTCGAGGCCACTTTAGGTAGAAAGGAAGGATTAGTGCACAGGGCAACCCTATCCTTGTGAAAAATTAGAATGAACAGCAGATGCAGGGTGGTATCCAACGAGATGGAGCCCGAATAATGAAAAAATTCTTTACTCAATCCAATAATCAAAATGAAGTACAAATACACATAAAGTCACAGTTTATAAATGATAAAATAACAAGTTAAGCGCTTTCGTCAATACTCAGACTTCTTCAGTACAGTGAATTGCTGGCTGATAACTCCTTAAATACACACATAGTCAATTAGTAAAATATTACCCATCATTTCCTTTCAATTAAGAAACGTCACAGGAAGTGTAAGGTAGTAGTGAATACTCCCCCTATTTGCAAGTACACAAAAAGTCAGCTAACCAAATGTTGAATCAATAGTGTCACATGTAAAGAATGTTATAAGGCAAAAAATACCAATGACAATATAAATAAATCATAACATAAATAACTGTTTAAGTTTCAAAAGTCGTGCTATAGAAATTCTATCATTAAGACCTGGAGGGGAGTATGCATTCAGTCTGATCTGCCACTTTAACTCAATGTACTCCAAATATTCCTCAACAGGTCCGCTCCTTTGTCCCAAATCAACTTGTTCAAGAATAAAAACTAAAACTGTGATTACTTTGGTCATTAATATGCCTAAATAAAGCATTCTTCATATTTTTCTGCTTGATATCATATAAATGTTGGTAGACTCTAAGTCTAAAAGCATTTTTTGTTTTCCCCACATAATAACCTTGGCAGTTTTTACATATTGCAATATAAACAACCCCCTCAGTATAGCAAAACATTTTCTTTTTATTAGTAATGGATCCAAAATTCTTAAGTTTAAATTTGTCCGTATCCATCGTGAAAGGGCACTGGGGACATCTACCACATTTATACGTGCCACCTCTAGTGAGATTAGGTTTGCCTTTTTCAAGTAGTCCTTTTACTGATGTACTCTTTTTATAAACTATAGTGGGTCTCTTACCTATCTTGTCCAAGACCCCAATATCATTATCAAAAACCTTCCAATATTTATGTATTATGTATTTGATTTCTTCAAAATCTGCAGAATATGTGAGTGTCAGTGCATGTGTAAAAATAGTATTAGTGTGCCTCACATTGTTGTGGTCATCCCTATTGCCCAATAGGGCTCTAAAGTGTCCACTGGTCCTCTTATTTATAACTTCCTGAATGATGTTTGATAGAAAAGGCTCTGGATAACCTCTTCTCTGAAACATATTGGACAAACTGTCACATTCCTTGGTAAAATCATAAAAATCAGACACCATCCTGGCCAATCTAACACATTGGCCCTTGACCAGGGCCTTCTTCTGGTACAAAGGATGTGCACTAGTAAAATGTAATAATGTGTTAGAGTAGGTTGGTTTCCTATATAGTTGGGAAATAAAACAGTTGTTCACATAATCTTTCTTTATGGTGATGTCCAAATAATGAATATAATCTAGATTAACTTAATTAAGTGCTTAACTTGTTGTTTTATCATTTTTAAACTGTGACTTTATGTGTATTTGTACTTCATTTTGATCATTGGATTGAGTAAAGAATTTTTTCATTATTCGGGCTCCATCTCGTTGGATACCACCCTGCATCTCCCTTTGATGGATCATCCTTGTTTGGTCCACAGGTGAAGGATACATTGACCAGGTGTGAGGTAGAAGGTAAGACTCTCTCTGCCGTAGGAGTCCGTTTTTCTACCCCTTCTAGACCCTATCCCAAAGGTCAGAGGGGAGGAAAGATGTGGTTCCGTAAACAATCCCAGGGAGTCTCATCTGACGCACAAGGTCGATTCCCCTCTAGAGGCAGAGGGGGGAATAATAATAGACGCCGCCCTAGAGGCAGAGGAGGTCCGCAAAACCAGGGTAGCAGAGAAATGTTCTCTGATAAACCCTTTCAGCATCCCTGAGGGGCTGCCCGGCTGTCCACCTTCGGAGGCAGTCGGGGGAAGGTTATCCCTGTACCCAAAAGCCTGGCTTTCCCTTACTCAAGACAAATGGGTACAGTCGATCATATCCGAGGGTTACAAAATTCGCTTTATTCACATCCCGTCCCAACCCAAAAGATCCCTTCCAGACGTTCCACCCAGTCTAAGGGAACAAGCAGCATTAGAAATTTCAAAGCTGCTATCAAAAAGAGCTATCCAATCAGTCCCAGCAGACCAGCAAGGATCCGGAATCTACTCCAAATTCTTTTTGGTACCAAAGAAAACAGGAGACTGGAGACCCATACTGGATCTCAGCTACTTAAACAAGTTTGTCAGGAAAACAAAATTCCGGATGGTCACGCTACAGTCCATTCTACCCTTCTTGGGTCAGGACAATTGGATGTGCTCGATAGATCTTCAGGAAGCGTACTATCACATCAAGATGAACAGACGCTCCAGGAGATATCTCCGCTTCAGGCTGGGAGCCAGTCACTACCAGTTCAGGGCCCTGCCCTTTGGTCTCACTACAACCCCCCATGTGTTTACCAAATGCATGGCAGTGGTCGCGGCTCACTTGAGACGTCAAGGATTCCAGGTGTTTCCATATTTAAACGACTGGGCTCCTTACCGCCACCACCAGACATCAGCTTCTTCTATCCAGGGACTTCACCATCCAATCTTGCCAAGCTCTAGGCATTTCAATAAATTTTGAAAAATCTGCCTTGTCAATCTATTACCTTTATAGGCGCCATCTTAGACACACTCAATCTTTCAGCCAGAGCAGAGAGTGTCAGACATTCGAAAACAAGTTTCCCTTCTCTTACAATGCAACAAAGTCAAAGCCAGACTAGTTTTGAAGGTGTTAGGACTCATGGCAGCAGCTATTCCCCTTCTCCCCTTAGCTCGCTTCCACATGAGGATCCTCCAATGGATGCTGTTTACTCAATGGTCCTTTCAACAGCTCCCGATGTCCCATACCATATTGATAACTCAATCATGCAAGAATCAACTGTCTTGGTGGATCACATCACCTCAAGTTCTCCGAGGAAGACCCTTCACCCCCCCCCAGTCGCCACGTTGACAACAGACGCCTCCCTGATCGGGTGGGGGGGGGGGCATTATCAGGGCAGGACAGTCCAAGGCACGTGGCAACCTTTCGAGTGCCACTTGCACATAAACGTCTTAGAAATGAGAGCAGTGCTTTTAGCGTTGCAAGCCCTTCACGACTCTCTTCCCACTAGGATTATTGCAATTCAGACGGACATGTCCGTAGTGTGGTACATCAACAAACAAGGCGGAACCAGATCATACCCTTTATGTCGAGAGGCACTCAGACTTTGGCAATGGGCGATCTCTTCTCAGCATTTTCTGATAGCAACGCACATTCCCGGGAAATCCAACGTTATTGCAGACAAGTTGAGCAGGGCAATTCTCATGCCCCATGAGTGGTCTCTAAAGAAATCAGTTCTACAAGAAGTATTCCTATGATGGGGCCAGCCTTGCTGCGATCTTTTTGCAACTCCCCAAAACAGCAAGTGTCACGACTTCTTCACTCTCTTCCCGTTACCAGGCCATCCCACCAGAGACGCTCTAGTCCACGATTGGCCCCGGGGACTTCTATATGCCTTTCCCCCCTTTCCACTGATATCTCAACTAATTCAGAAAGCCATCGCTTTGAGAGTGACAATGATCCTCATTGCCCCTTACTGGCCTCGACAGATATGGTTTCCGTTTCTTCATCGTTACCTTTTGGAGCAGCCTTGACATCTGGACCCAGTACCAGATCTGTTAACCCACCAATCAGGCCAGCTGCACCAATCTCTGCTTTCTCTAAACCTCACAGCGTGGTTTCTCCGATTCCAACCTTAGCCAGGCTTCCCTCAATATCTCGCTCGGTCCGAGATATCTTGATAGCCTCTCATAAATCTTCTACCCGGAAGATTTATAGTAGCAAATGGAAACGCTTCTCTTTTTGGGCAACATCAAAAAACATAGATCCCTTTACTGCACCTATCCAGTCTATTCTAGACTTTCTAGCAGAACTCTTTCATTTAGGATCATCTGCATCTACCACTAGAGTTCAATTGGCTGCCATATCTAATTTTCATGTTGGTGTCTCAGAGTCCAGTATCATGGCTCACAAACTCTGTAAAGCCTTTTTAAGGGGCGTATTTCTTCTCAAACCTCCAATCAAAGATCCCCCACCTCAATGGGATTTGAACTTGGTTCTGGCATCCTTAATCCTTCCCCCCTTCGAACCGGCGGCTTCATGTTCTCTGAAGTTGCTTTCTTGGAAGACACTTTTTCTGGTAGCTATAACTTCAGCGAGAAGGGTATCTGAACTCCATGCTCTGTCGTCCTCCTTACTTAGTGTTTCACAAAGATAGGGTATCCCTCCGTACTAATCCATCCTTTTTACCTAAAGTTTCCTCTCAAGTAAACCTAAACCAAATTATTGATCTCCCCGTCTTTTTCCCTAACTATTCAAACAGGTCGGAACAAAAGCTACATTTTTTGGATGTTCATCGCCAACTTAGATATTACTTAGACAGGACTAAACAATTCAGGAAATCTGATCAATTGTTTCTGTCGTATGCGGAAGGGAAATTGGGCCTTCCTGTTACTAAAGTATCCCTCTCTAGATGGCTCACCTCTACAATTACCTTCATCTATGAGATCAGACATCAAAAACTACCCTCAAGACCTAGAGCTCATTCAACTAGGGCATTAGCTACATCCGTAGCTTTTCAGGATAGGTTGCCAATAGATTCCATTTGTGCAGCAGCCACCTGGGCTTCTCCTCATACCTTCATTTCACATTACAAATTGGACATGGTTTCCAGAAGCCGTGCCAACTTTGGTTCCACTGTTCTCAAGAGTCTGTTCTGATAGGACACCCGGGATAAGGTGCTAGGGACGCGGTCCCATCCAGCAAGAATGAAGGCGAGATATACAACTTAACATTAAGAAGTTATGTACCTACCATAACGTTCCATGTTAGTTGTCTTCTTCTCGCCTTCTTTCTTGCGTCCCACCCTCCTTCCCCCAAGCCTGGACAGACCGACAGGAATTCAGTTTGTGTTCTTCCTCTGGAAGTCGTCATTCCCACACGTTCTTCCACCTCCTTTTCTCCTTTCTTAGGTCTGCGATACCTTTCACGCAGGTTGTTTTGAGGTGGGTTTCCCTTCTCCATTCTATGGAGACTAGGGTTGCTTGGTATAGCTATCAAACGAGATCTGAGTAGTTACCGCCTAGCATTGTGGGATATAGGGGAGCCTCGAGCCGGTGGAATTAACTCTCGAGCTTTAGTATTGGCCGAGTCGGAGCCGAGGATAGGCTCCGAACCCATCCAGCAAGAAAGAAGGGGAGAAGAAGACAACTAACATGGAACGTTATGGTAGGTACATAACTTCTTATTTTAGCCCTTCCTGGAAGAACTCATCCTAGTGGATGTGCACTTAAAAGTCACAAAAATAGAATGAAACATTAACTTGGGAATTTTTGTTTTATATGCCAGCCAAGACAAAGAAGATAGTACCCCTTGAAAGTCGTTGCGTCTGCAGTGAGAGGTCTGGAAAAATAAGGTCACTGAGTCACCCATGAAAGGAAAGGGTGCTGTTACTTCAGAAATGGCTAAAGAAGGTGATTATGCATGGACATTTGCACAAATAGCTCAAGGTGTGTGTTGGACAGACTGGCTGCAATGAAACTTTATTCATTTTGCATGTGCTGGTAAAATAAAAGTTATGTATTCACCATAATGTTCCATTTCTGTTGTTCATTTTCATTCTTCCTCAGTGAATAGGTTCAGATCTGATTCAGCTACTTTCTTTAATTTCTGGGATCCAACTCTTGAGCTCCTCCCTTACCCACAATGCCCCTGATCACTGAATTACCTCAGATACACTTTGCTGCTATAATGCAATATCTCAGGAAAAAATGTTTTCACTGAAAATAGCTAAGACAGAACAGTGACAGCTGAAAGATCAGGAACTCAAACAGGAACAATGGTTCCTAATAAGAAATATATTAGGTCATTCCCAAAGACATGGATGGGGGAAGGTGGGAGGGGAGTTGAGAAAGAATGAAAATGGACAACACAAATGGAACGTTATGGTGAGGACATAACTTTTACATCTGATTCACCACAGAGGGGGAGGGGGTGGAATAACTACTGGAGATAAGCAGCCCATCACATACTGAGACTGAGAATGTGATTCTTTCAATTGTGACTAATGATTTGGGTGACTTCAGTATTTATAATTACAGTGGTCTTACTGTCACTAGGGAATGGGCCGATTTTCTATCCAAATGTATGAATTTTGTGCCTACTAGCAAGGGCAACATAGTAGATGTTATGGTGCAGTTAAAACTATTTACAAGGAAATTAAATCTAGCTTTATTTTTTCCTGATAGTAATTTTATTTATGTCTCAAACCTTAGGAGACCAAGTACCTTTCAACCTCCCAATCACCCTTTGGTACAAATATTTGAGGTTCTATGTGAAAACGACATTAGAACACGATTGGGTTATAGGCATAATGACTCACCCATAGACAATTTAAAAATAGAGGAGAAGGGTATTTTGAGTGAAATTTTACATCAGACTAATATAAGACTTATGAAACCGGACAAGGGTGGGGGTCTGGTTATTATGAATACTGATGATTACAATAGTAGAATGTTTGACATACTATATAGTGAAGTGTACACTGAGACCTCACGAAATGAATTAAACATAGCATATCGTAACATTGACTTAGAATTGGAGCAACTTTTACTGAATGGACAAATCACACTAGACACACACAACTACATTTTAATCAAACATCCCAGGATTCCCACCATATTTGGAATACCAAAAATTCACAAATCAATACACAGTCCACCTTTAAGACCCATTGTAGATGCCAAAGCCTCCAAAACATTTAGTATAGCAAAATACATTGACAGTATGACTAAGGGGGTCCTTGATAATCGGACTACTATAATTAAGGACTCATGGGACTTCCTTGGTAAAGTCAATCAGAATATGTATGACAGTAACCTCATCCTGGTGACTATTGACGTCTGTGACCTGTTTTCAGTTATACCACATGATATAGGTCTGGACTGGTTCTATGAGTTTCTATGCAGTAATTTGTCATTGAATCATGACACCATCTTGACCATCCATACTTGTATGGAGATGGTTTTGGAAAATAATTTCATTACATTTGAAGGACATTTATTTAAACAAAGGCTTGGAGTTGCCATGGGTGCATGTTGTGCACCAATCTTCCAACATTGTCTTAGCACATTGGGAAGATCAATACATTTTTACTCAATTCAGGACTTCATGGGTATTGTATGGCGATCCTTGATGATATTGTCCTGTTTTGGAATCAATCAGAACAAGATTTGAATAGGTTCTTTTCGTACATGAACAGTACCACCAGTTTTTTGAGATTTACTATGGTCAAGGATCTAGATTTTATTCATTATTTGGACATCACCATAAAGAAAGATTATGTGAACAACTGTTTTATTTCCCAACTATATAGGAAACCAACCTACTCTAACACATTATTACATTTTACTAGTGCACATCCTTTGCACCAAAAGAAGGCCCTGGTCAAGGGCCAATATGTTAGATTTGCCAGGATGGTGTCTGACTTTTATGACTTTACCAAGGAATGTGACAATTTGTCCAATATGTTTCAGAGAAGAGGTTATCCAGAGCCTTTTCTATCAAACATCATTCAGGAAGTTATAAATAAGAGGACCAGTGGACACTTTAGAGCCCTATTGGGCAATAGGGATGACCACAACAATGTAAGGCACAATAATACTATTTTTACACATGCACTGAAACTCACATATTCTGCAGATTTTGAAGAAATCAAATACATAATACATAAATATTGGAAGGTTTTTGATAATGATATTGGGGTCTTGGACAAGACAGGTAAGAGACCCACTATAGTTTATAAAAAGAGTACATCAATAAAAGGACTACTTGAAAAAGGCAAACCTAATCTCACTAGAGGTGGCACGTATAAATGTGGTAGATGTCCCCAGTGCCCTTTCATAATGGATACGGACAAATTTAAACTTAAGAATTTTGGCTCCATTACTAATAAAAAGAAAATGTTTTGCTATATAAGTTGGATGGTTCTAGAGTTCTTGGTATTGTCATTGATCTGACACACTGCATCTCTTGGGAGTGTCGAAAATAAGTATTACATTACATTAAGAAGTTATGTACCTGCCATAGCGTTCCATGTTAGTTGTCTTCTTCTCGCCTCTTTCTTGCCCCACCCTCCTTCCCCAAGCCTGGACAGACAGACAGGAATTCAGTTTGTGTTCTTCCTCTGGAAGTCGTCATTCCCACACGTTCTTCCACCTCCTTTTCTCCTTTCTTAGGTCTGCGATACCTTTCACGCAGGTTGTTTTGAGGTGGGTTTCCCTTCTCCATTCTATGGAGACTAGGGTTGCTTGGTATAGCTATCAAACGAGATCTGAGTAGTTACCGCCTAGCATTGTGGGATATAGGGGAGCCTCGAAATGGTGGAATTAACTCGAGCTTTAGTATTGGCCGAGTCGGAGCCGAGGATAGGCTCGAACCCATCCAGCAAGAAAGAAGGGGAGAAGAAGACAACTAACATGGAGCGTTATGGTAGGTACATAACTTCTTATTTTAGCCCTTCCTGGAAGAACTCATCCTAGTGGATGTGCACTTAAAAGTCACAAAAATAGAATGAAACATTAACTTGGGAATTTTTGTTTTATATGCCAGCCAAGACAAAGAAGATAGTACCCTTGAAAGTCGTTAAGTCTGCAGTGAGAGGTCTGGAAAAATAAGGTCACTGAGTCACCCATGAAAGGAAAGGGTGCTGTTACTTCAGAAATGGCTAAAGAAGGTGATTATGCATGGACATTTGCACAAATAGCTCAAGGTGTGTGTTGGACAGACTGGCTGCAATGAAACTTTATTCATTTTGCATGTGCTGGTAAAATAAAAGTTATGTATTCACCATAATGTTCCATTTCTGTTGTTCATTTTCATTCTTCCTCAGTGAATAGGTTCAGATCTGATTCAGCTACTTTCTTTAATTTCTGGGATCCAACTCTTGAGCTCCTCCCTTACCCACAATGCCCCTGATCACTGAATTACCTCAGATACACTTTGCTGCTATAATGCAATATCTCAGGAAAAAATGTTTTCACTGAAAATAGCTAAGACAGAACAGTGACAGCTGAAAGATCAGGAACTCAAACAGGAACAATGGTTCCTAATAAGAAATATATTAGGTCATTCCCAAAGACATGGATGGGGGAAGGTGGGAGGGGAGTTGAGAAAGAATGAAAATGGACAACACAAATGGAACGTTATGGTGAGGACATAACTTTTACATCTGATGTCATTTTTCCTCAATGAATGGGACAGAGTCCCCAGCAACAATTAACTTGGGCGGCCCTCATGGAAGGATATTCCGGCGCACCGCAGAACCGAATGATCCTCTGTTTCTAGAAATGATGTCCAATTTGCAATGAGAAACAAAGGTATGAGGATTAGACCAAGTGGCAGGTGCACAAATGTCATCAATGGAAGCTCTAGCCCAAAAAAGCAGCTGACGTAGCCATTGACCTTGTTGAATGTACTTTAGGCTTTTTTGGTAAAGTTAAGCCTTTCAAGGAATGAACATGAATATAATCCATTATCTATTTTGCTAAAGTAATCTTTGAAACTGGTTTTCCCATATTAGTATTAGAAAAGGAAACAAACAACTGATCTGTTCTTCTAAACTCCTTAGTTCTACGTAGGTAAAAATTAAGTTGTCTATGTACATCTAAGAGATGAAGGGTATATTCTCAAATTTTGGAAAGAAAACTGGAAGGTTAATGACTTGGTTGATGTTTGATTTCGAGGCCACTTTAGGTAGAAAGGAAGGATTAGTGCGCAGGGCAACCCTATCCTTGTGAAAAATTAGATATGGTGGTTCTGAAGAGAGTGCTTGGAGTTCTGAAACCTGTCTAGCTGAAGTAATTGCCACCAAAAAAAAAACAGTTTTCCAAGATAAAAACTTAAGGTCTGCTTTAGCTGGGGCCTCAAACAGAGGATGTACTAAAGATTGTACTACCAAAGTCAGATCCCAAGGTGGAGTGGGATCTCGAATTGGAGGTCTAAGCAACAATCTACCTTTTAGGAAGGCCTTGCACAGTTTAGTTGAAGCTAAAGGAGAAGCTTTATCACCAATGTGATAGTTGTCGATGGCTGCTAACTGTACTTTAATGGTAGAAAAACTTGCCCCAGTATGAAAAATAGAGGCAAGGAATTCTAAAATAGTCGGGATTAGAGCAGTAAAGGGGTCTAAGTTTCTCTGATGTGCCCACGAAGAAAATCTTTTCCATTTACTCTTTTAAATCTTTTTGGTTGAAGGTTTGTGGGACGAAAAAAGAATCTGGAGAACTGGGGAGGAAAGCCTGGAATGTCTAGCCATCACTGGAATTGGAGAAACCATGTGGTCAACTTGCCTGGAATATATGGATGAAACATCCCTGATGGTTGTGACAGATGATCTGGACTGGGGTCCAATGTCCATGGAGGACATACTAGGTGAGACCACAGGAAGAGAAACCACACTTATGAGGCCAGAAGGGGGCAATAAGGATTACTTTTCTCTTCAATCGACTGGCTTTATGAGGAACAGGAGGGTAAACATAAAGTAGACTGGAGGGCTAATCAAGGACTAGAGCCTCTCTCACTGACTCCCCTTGGGAGGGGGGAGGTTCTTAAGGCAAAGAACTTGCTGCATTTGTTGTTGAGAGGAAAGGCAAACAGGTCGCAGCATACTTGACTCCATTTGTGGGAAATCATCTTTGCCACTGGTTCAAGATGGCTCTGCTGAGCTTGTCCACTAATATGTTGGATTTTTCCAGTATGTGTATCACTAGTAGAAAGTGGGTGGAGGAGATCACTCACTGCCAAACTCTCACTGCTTCTTGGCATAGGGGGTAAGATCTGGTTCCCCCCTGTTTGTTGATGTACCAGACTTCTGACATGTTATTTGTCTGAATAGCAACAGTTCCTAGTGGAAGAACCTATAAACCCTGATAATACTTCTGCCTATGCAGAACTGTTCACAGAAACCCTGTACAGGCATGTTAATAGCTGTATAGAGGCAGCTGTATCCACCAGGAAGAAGTACAGAACTAACTCAAAAAACAAGCCACCCTGGTGGAATCGTAAAATCAATAGGCTGTATAAGAGGAGGAAGAAAATCATGGCAAAAATTAGGAGTTGCTGCATCCAGCAGGATAAAAGCACTCTCATTAAACTAAATAAACAACTCAGAGGACAAATATAGTCTACCAAAGCCAAATTTGAGATAAGTTTGGCCTCCCAGGCCAAGAACAACCACAATGCATTTTTTCACTATGTCCGCAACCTCAAAGGCAATACACAATTGTGTGCAGAGCTCATTATAAATTAAGCCATCTATACTAAGCCAGAAGATGTAGCAAACCAACTTTACTACTCTTTCCCCCTCAACATTCCCTCAGGAAATATCATCAAATGTCTCTCCCCCGTACTATCACTAGGGAACAGGTCCTTAATGCGCTCTAAGACCAAGACCACTGCATCAATGGGCCCAGACAATATCCCACGATGCTTTCTAAATATCATGAAACATGACCTATCAGGGCCTCTGGAATTACTATTTAACTATAGCCTCCAAACAGGCTTCATGCCTCATGAATGGAGAAATGCAACAGTCATCCCGCTGCACAAAGGTGAGCCATCTACAGACCCTGGCAACTGCAGCTCCATAAGTCTCACTAATCTTATATGTAAAACCATGGAAAGAATTATCATGGAGATGATCAACAGAGATATAGTAAACATCCAGACACTAGACCCAACCCAGTTCGGATTCGTAAAGGGCAGATCATGTCTACTCAACCTGGTGGACTTCCTTGAGAAGGTCGCCAAAGCAATGGATGAGGGCAAAATCGTTCACACTGCCTATCTTGACCCGGCCAAAGCATTTGACACAATACCCCACTCCGGCATTGTTTACAAACTCAAGAGGTTAGGTACAAACCTGTATGTCACCTGATGAATAGTCAACTGCCTCACAGACAAGACCCAGGAAGTTAGAAATGGGGAGTCCACCTGTACAAAGAGGCCAGTCACAAGTGGAGTCCCTCAGGGATCAGTCCTTGGACCGCTCCTTTTTGGCATTTACTTCTCAAAAGTCAAGGCCAATGTCAATGGTCTCAGGCTGACTAAATCTGCAGGTAATTGCAAATTAGGAGCAGTCATTGAATCTCACACTGACACAGATATTCTCCAGGAGGGGCTGACACAGAAACAACTGGTGTCAGTGTCATGGACTAAAACTAAATGCCAAGAAATGCATAATAGTATCCTTTGGGAAATCATCCATCTCTGGTAACTATCATATTGACAACACACCCCTTAGAGTTGACCAAGTAGTCAGGGAGTTAGGGACACATAGATAGTAATCCAGCCTTTGATCACCATGTGTCTACAGTGCTGAGGAAATCATTCTATGTTGTGCAACTTATAAACAAAGGTATGGCATCTAAGTCCAAGGAAGTCATTGTTCCACTGTATTCGGCATTCATCAGACCTATCACTGAGTACAATGCCCCCTTTGGTATGTACCTAACCAGGCATATCAAACAACTAGAACGTCTACAGAGGTTCCTCACTAAAAGAATACAGGACGTAAGTAATATGTCCTATGCAGGTCGCCTCAGGCCCTATCCGTGTAGTCCGTCTCCTACAGGCTTTTGAGGGGAGATCTATGCCTGGCATACAGAGCATTGTCAGACCCCACTCTGATGGACCTCCTGCATGTCCACAAAACAAATAGTACCAGAATTACCCGCTCTAAAGACTTAAACCTTGCCTGTGATATAAATAGGACCTGCTGGAGAGATAGGTATGTATCCTAGAGACTACCCCTTCTATGGAACAGGCTCCCAATCCATGTGAAGCAGAGTTCCTCCCTAATCCAATTCAAGTGCAACTTGAACAATTGGATGAAAAAGCGGAAATTCATCCCTGGTTTGGCACCTGTGTCTCTGATGCAAACAGGTAACCTGTAAATCGTTCATCTCCCAGGCCCATGCTTACACTTATCAAGGGTATCAGAACTCGTCAGAGATTTGGGATGAATGGCTAGGCTTAAAAAGGTCCTTGTGGTTGTTAGCCTAGTAAACACCTATGAACCTATAAGAGAGCTCTGAAGGGCCTGCAATGCCAAAAGCACCAGTCTCATCTCTAGAACATTTATATGCAATTTGGTCTCGTCTTGGGACCATGTGCCTTGAACTGTCCATCCCCCCCACCCTAACTGGGAGACATCCATGGTCAACGTGGCTTTTGGGCGAGGAAAAACAGAATTGCGACCTTGATTAATTTCTTCAAAAGTGTATCCAACACAGAAGAGATTTTCTGCAAACCTGAGATAATTTTATTGGATGTCGTACAGATTGTCAATAAAAAGGCAATTTCACTGCTAGAGTCCACTGAAGAATTCTCACATGAAGATCAGCAGTGGGTAGTAAAGTTACTGCAGCAGTCATTGACCCTTGGGCTTTGAGTATCAGTCTCGCTGTGGGTTGAAGGTTGAGACAGAATCTAATTAACATGCGATTTGAGAGTAAGAATTCTTTACCAGATCTACCATAATTCCCAGAGATTGAGACAGAAGTAGAAGGTAACCTCTGGCCTGCTCAAGAAGATTTCTAGTTGGTGTGGTTAGGGGCCAGTTGTCTAAATATGGAAACAATCTGAATCTGTGCAGTCTTAGCTGAGCTGCTACCACTGCCATGCATTTGCTGAACACCCTGGGAGCTATGGTGAGACCAGAGGGCAGGGCTCTGAACTGATAATGACTGGCTCTCAGCCGGAAGCGCAGATATCTTCAGGAGCATCTGTTCAATTTTATATGATAGTACGCATCCTGAAGATCTAGAGAGCACATCCAGTCATCCTTCTAAACGAGAGGCAGAATGGACTGAACCGTGACCATCCTAAACTTGGAATTCTTTATAAACCTTTCCGTTAACTGAGATCCAAAATGGATCTCAGGTTCCCTGTTTTCTCTGGCACAAAAAGAACCTTGAGTAAATTCTGGATCCTCTTTGGTCTGGGGGAAACTCCTGAATGACTTTTGTTCAGCAGTTTTTGAATTTCTAGAGCTGCTTGTTCTCGCTAATTGGGTGTAACATCAGGGAGAATTTTTGTCTTCTGGGGGAAAAGGGAGTAAAGTATCCTCTGGATATGATCCTTTGCACCCAAGAATCTTGTGTGATGGCTGCCCAGGCTTTTGGATGCAAGGATAAGTGACCCCCCCCCCCAACTGCCTCCAGAGAGGAACAGTCGGGTAACCTTTCAGGAGTGCTGAAAAGGCCTGCCCAAGAAAGAATCCCAAGAACCTTGATTCTGCAGACCTCCTCTGCAACAAGGGTGGTGTCTCCCATTATAAATATTTCCCCCTCTGTCTCTGGGGGAAAAAATCTCCTTGCAATTCCTGGAAAGGCCCCTGGGATTTTCTGAACCACAATTTCTTACCACCATGTTGATTCCTGGGAAAGGTCTTTGCGGGGTAAAAAAAAACAGATTCCCACAGCAGAAAGGATCTTTCTATCCTTCTCGCTGTAAGAGCGTGACTCTTTAAATGTTGGTCCAAGGATGGAAAATCTATCAAAGGGAGCATTGATGAATGATGCCTTAAATGACTCTGCAAAATCACATAACCACATCTAAGCATGTCTCCTAATGGTTATTCCTGAATCAGCAGCCTGTGAGGAACCTTCAGTTGCATGTAAGATAAACATCATGGATACATTAGTAATGGACTGCAGGCTGACCAGTCATGAAGAAAAGGATTTCTATTCCTTTACATATATGAACCGTTGGGAGAGTTGGAGAGTTCCTTGACTAAGTCTCTCTAACTTCATGAAATGTGCCAAATAATTCAGCAACCATAAAGCAAAGGTCCCTGATGCATACAATCGCTTCCTGAACCTGTCTAATGCCCTAGACTCCCTGAGAGGGGGTAAACAGAGGAGCTCTGTTCAGCCAACTCCTTTTTAGTAGGTGTTGCAGCTACAGAACACCTTTTGTCCAATGTAACCTGTCTGACAGTGCACTAAGTATCTTGTCCGGGCACTTTGGGATTGGTTCTGTGATGTCCGGTTCCTTCCATGCTCAGCAGGAGATGCAGGTCCAGAGCTGAAGGCTTCCAAGAACATTGATTCATCCTGGGAAGGGATTTGGGCAGACCAGCCACCTTTTTGTTGAAGGATCTCTAAGATGTCCCCAATGAGACATCCTCAGGTGGAGATCTAGGGGATCCTTCCCCTTCATCAAAATCAGTGTCTTCTTTGACAGATTCCTGTGTGGAATCCAGGTGCCTCCTTTTGCATGATCTCTTCCGGGGAATCTCCTCATTAGGTGGGGAAGTGTCAGAAGAGATGGGAAATTCGCTAGTGGAAACTACCTGTAAACTCATCTGGGCTGGCTGTCCCAGAGGCATAGGTTGAGAGAATTCAGAAACAGGATCCAAAAGAGGTTGGGGACATGGATCCAAAGAAGGAAGAGTCAAAGTCTGTCTAGGCAAAGACAGTACCCTCTCCAACACCTCAAAAGCAGAGGCCTCAGGAGACACCAAGGGTAATCCCACCAGAGCTGAGACTCTTGGATTTGACAGCCCTTGCGGCCCCCCAAACATCAGATCAGAAGGGGGATTCGGAGCCAGGCAATCTAGCACCAAGCTCAGACAGGAAGTGACGGCTCCGAAAACTTCTGAGATGAGGTCAACCCCTCAGATCCTGTGCCGATGCTTCGGCTCAAAGAGCCATCATGCTCCAAGAGGGTTGGAGCTGATCAGGGCAGGGAAGTCCTCGGAGTCAAGGATGCCAGAATCTTTGGATATGACTGTTCAGCTCTCATGGGCTTCGGATCTGAGGACTCCAAAATCATGGGTTGGATCAGAGAAGAAGCATGTACAGGCTGGAAGGTAGATTTAAGGCTCACAGATCCACCTCCAACTCAGAAAGTCTCCAGTAGGACCTAACAGAAGAGGAAGTGGATGGAAGCCATGACGACATTTTGGTGTCTCTTGGAGGAAAGGAGAACGCGAAGTAGGAAATACCTGCTCCAGGGAAAATCTCAGAGAACGGAGCTAAGGAGACTTGGCACTTACTGGATCCGAAGCTTTCAGATCAGAGGTCTTGGGTACCTTCGCAGGAGGCTGTGAGGAAGGTATTGACTGAGGCAACACGGAAGAAGAGCGTTTCCTATCATCTTTAGCCTCTTTAGATTTTTGAGAGGAGTGGGGGGTTGAGCCCCTGATGAAGATGTACCAGTAGAAGGAGACGATGCTGGAAGAAGTCCTTTGAGGATTAATTTATTCCTGCTGTCACTTAACACAATGAAATTAAAGGCCGAACAAACAGAACAGAAGGTGTCCAGATGTGCTAGACCCAAACAGTACACGCACTCCATGTGGGCATCAGAGTTTGGGATCTTATGCCCACAGGAAGTGAACTTTCTAAATCCTGTAGGCTTATCATTCATACTGGAAACACAAAATATTGGAGAGCTCAGCAATCACAAAAAATAAATAAGTAATTAAGAGAATTCAAAGTTTTTTTTTTTTTTTTTTTTTTTTTTGAGGAAAAGAAGGGCTACCAACTATAGTAGCTTAGTAGCCAAGGAGAAAAGAAGTCAAAAGTCTACCATCTGTGGTAGTCTGAGAATGCCTCAAAAGAGGTAGAAAAGGAAAAGCTATAAAGTTTAAAGTTTACCCTATGATAGAAAAGAAATAGAAAAGAAAGGTAAGGGAGACACCACACAGTATAACAAAGATAATAGAGAATTCAACATTTTAAAACTAAACTCACAATACAGTATTTCCCCAAGCTCGATAAGTTGCAATCCCGACTGGTCCTGAAGAGCAGCAAATGAGATCTGAGGTATTTCAGTTATGAGAAGAATTATGGGTAAGGGAGGAGCTTGAGAGTCAGATCCTAGAATCTCAAGAAAGTGGCAGAGTTGGATCAGGTCATATATGAACCCATTTCATTGAGGAACGAATGAAAATGACAACACCAGATCAATTTTTTGTAACTTCCTTTTTGTGGCTTTCATTTGGTTCTCTTCCAGCATAATGTGTTTAGAGAATTAAATTACACAGTGTAGTATGCATACTAGAGTTTAAGATTTCTGAAACTAGAGATGCATATTGAACTTAGTGCACAATGAAAAGGTGCAACATCACCACCTTGCAATTTTTTCTGTCACGATTTTATGCCCAATATGAAAATCAAGATGGCCTAGGAATAGTCTTAAATGCATGGAAACATCATGTAGCAGAAGTGTAAACCACTAATGGGAATAAAGCAAAATAAGCACTGCAGGCTCAAAGATAATCCACCAGGAAGTAGTTTATTTTAGTAAGCGCTTTCATTTTACTACATTGAGTAAAACTTCTTCAGACAAATAGGTTCATAGGTTCATACTAGGCTATCTGCCCAAGGGCATTTATAAGCCTAGCCCATAGTTATGTGGCTTTCGCCACCCCTTTAGTTTGAGTAAAAACTATGCCTATCATTTTTCTGTGCCTCTGTCAAGCAGTGACACTGAAGTAATCCCTGGGGTATATCTGCGATCTCCCATCCATTGGTCAAGATTCCTCTTGAACAAGGCCAGCGAGGTGCTCTGCCTCACATGTACCGGGATTTTGTTCCACAGCATAGGGAGTCTCTGGGTGATGAATCTGTCCCTCCAGCACATTCTATTTATAACCGTGTCAAGGTTTAAGTCACCCGCCCTTGTGGTTTTGAGGGATCTAGATTTTTTGAGGTGAAGCATATTCATCAAATCTGGGTTTGACATGGCCTTATATGTCAGGCACAGGTCACCTCTGAGCAAGCGGTATGAGACTGAATAGAGCTGGAGTTCTTTCAGTTGGGCAGCATAAGACATATTTTTGAGACCCTTTATCATTTTGGTGAGGAACTTTTGGGGCCTTTCAAGCTGCAGCAGGTGTCTGGTCAGATACATTCGAGCGGGCATTGTACTCAATCATAGGTCTAATGAGTGATGAGTACAGGGCGACGATGACCTCCCTTGATCTAGATGTGAATCCCTTCATGATCAGGTGGGCGATATAGAAGGTTTTCCTAACTACTTTAGCAACATGAGTGTGAAGCGAAGGCTACTGTCAACTTGGGTCCCCAGATCCCTGATGACTTTCTGTGCTCAGTGGATTGCCACCTATATGGTAGCTAGGGGTAACCTTGTTTTTCCCGAAGGGTATGACTATGCATTTTTTGGCGTTTAACTTCAGGCCATGGCTCTGGCACCAGTTATCCGTTTCTGTGAGGCCCTTCTGGAGGATATCTGTGTCAGATGTGTTTTCGACTATGGCGCCCAGTTTGCAGTCATCTGCAAACTTTGTCAGCCATAACCCTCCTGTGTTTGCTTGTACTTCAGAAAAGTAGATGCCGAACAAGAGTGGACCCAGGACTGAGCCCTGTGGGACACCACTTGTGACAGGCTTTGAGTCTGACATGGCTCCAGCAACTCTGACCCTGTGGGTTCTGTCACTTAGCCAGTTTGCAACCCATCTTGTGATGTATGGGTTTACATTCAAGCTGATGAGTTTTTCGATGATACCTGAGTGGGGTATTGTGTCGAAGGCCTTTGCCAGGTCGAGGTAGGCTGTATGGACTGCCTTTCCTCATCAATGGCCTTGGTGACTGTCTCGAAAAAGTCAACCAAGTTTAAGAGGCAGGATCTGCCTTTGACAAAGCCAAACTGGGTTGGATCCAAAGTCTGCAAGTTCCCTATGTCTTTATTTATGAGTTCCATTATGATCCTCTCCATGGCTTTGCAGATAAGGCTTGTCAAGCTAATGGGGCGGTAATTTCCAGGGTCTGTGGAGGCACCGCCCTTATGAAGTGGGACCACAGTCGCCGTGCGCCACTCCTTGGAGTGCATATCCTGAGGTGAGGCTAAGATTAAACAGCTGTCCTAACTGTGGGTTTAATTCCTCGAGTTCATGAAGCACACAGCCGGGGACACCATCCGGTCCCATGGATGCTGTGTTTTTTGCCTTAGTGAGGGCAGTTCTCACCTGGGCGTTGGAGATGTTTGGGGGCTACAATCCTCTGCAATAGATATCTCTCCTTTTGCGGAGAAGTTTGCACTGAACCTGTCAGCCAGTATGTTGGCAATGTGTGTAGGTTCAGTAATTTTCACATCATTTTGAATTAATTCTGAGCATATCTGGGAGTTTCCTCCTAGGTTTCTAACATAGCTAAAGAAGGCCTTATGATTGTCTTTAGAGTCCTTGGCGATTTTTCTCTCAAAATTTGCCTTGGATGATTTTATGAGAGCTCTTAGTTTTTTACTTATAATGATCAAAGGTGTCTTACCTTTCAAGGATTTTGCTCTATCTTGTAGTAGCTTCCTCCTTTGTTGTAGAGCTTGTTTATGGCTGGGGTCCACCAGACTGGACGCTTGCCTTTGGTACAGAGAGTCTTAGTTTTGTTTGGGATTGCCTGATCCATGCAGTCCTGTAGGTGCTGGTAGAAGGCATTTGTAAGTGATTCAGCGGTTTAGTAATGTTTACCACTGGCTCAGGGGCCTTAAAGGAGACCACACTAGTTTTTAGAAGTGTGAAATCGGCTTTTGAGAAGTTTTTCACTGTGGTCTTTTTGTTTCAGGTGGGGCGGATGAGGACCTCCAGCGAGATTAGTTTATGATCTGATCTCACCAGTGAGGGGTATACTTCCGGTGTTGAACATTTTGATCCCATGTTCGTGATGATGAGATCATGAGGAAAAAAATCCCTTAACACTATCCTTATGTCCTAATGCCCTTAAGTACAGGAGCCTTCAAAGATAATTTTAATACAACTTTAATTTTTAACACTGTGAACACCACTGTAATTCCATTTTCAATTTTTAATTTTAAGTTTCTTACAGTGTGTGGTTCTTAAGGGTGTTTTGTATGTATTGCATGTTTTGGGTACATTTTACGGGCTGTTTTATCATTAATGTATTAAGATGTTTGACTTTTGATAACATGAAATTTATTTTTAAACATTTTTATCCTCTTTCGAGCCTGGTTGCCATACAATGTCCACTTGCTTGAATGTACACGCTAACCATATTTACTGTTTTTTACAATATGTTCTTATGGTATGTCTTTTATGGTTTCATTTCACTTTGTACTTAGTATATACTTTTCAGTTTTAATACGTAGTCCATCAATTTGTATACTAATGGGTGTATATCCATTTGATGTGTTGCCCTTTAATTTTTAATTGATTAATTCTGACAACAGGTCATGCTGCTTATTTAAGTGTTAGGGATTTTTTCCTCATTTGTCTGAAGAAGTTTTGCCCAATGTAGTAAAGCGAAAGCGCTTACTAAAATAAACTACTTCCTGGTGGATTATCTTTGAGCCTGCAGCGTTTATTTTGCTTTATTTAGTTATTATTTTTTGACTAATGGGAATAAGACATCTTTTCATAACCTGGTAATGCTGCATTATCATTATGGTTTAAGCATGTAGCATGTGCAAACATATGTATAGCGGAGAATATGTAACCATTAACAACAAGAAGTATGGAATTAGATATAAATTAAACTGTTCTTCTAAATTAATAGTGTACGTGGCTTCATGCACACTATGTTCAGCTTTCTATATAGGAAAGACTGAAAGACAGTTTAAAGAAAGAGTTTATGAACATACATACGCCATACAGAATAATAAAGCGGAGAATGCTCTAGTTAAACACATATCAACTAATCCAGGGCACAGCTTTAAATTTACAGCACTGGATCAAATTCAGACAAACATTAGAGGTGGCCCATATAACTTACTGTTAGAAGAGCGAGAACTTACTTGGCAATGGCGTACTAATGCCTTTATGTATCCAGGTCTAAATGACCATTGCAATATAGGCTGCCTATTAAAATTAAGAAGTCTGAACAGAAATTAAGATAATTAAGTACCATTTAGACCTATTTAGTTTTTTACATTGAATTTTATTTAAGACTTTAGCTTGTATGAGACACATACATATATAGACTTCTTTATTTATTATAATAATTTTTACACCTATTACTTGTTGTTGTATTCAGTGTTCTTAGCTTCTTACTGGGCTTTGCTTTTGTTATTTCAAAATATTGTATTCAACAAGTACTGAATGGTTTTTCAGATAAAAATTAAGATACATCTTATTAATATTTTAAATTTAAGAAGTATACATATATACATTATGCGAGAGGAGAAGCACAAAATGGAAATTTCGTGGAGATCCGGGGGTGGAGCCACCACAAGAGGGACGCTTGCAAGCCCTTTGATCGCTGTGGGATGCATGGGAGGCAAGGTATGACCACTGTACTAGGCGTCCACTGTAGAATCACATATTTGAGCCTGGCAAGAGGAGAGTGCTATGCTTGAGCCATGGACCCTAGAGCCCTCGGGACTCCGCTGACAGAACTTGAATGGAGAATGGCCCTTTGGAGCTGCAGATTTAGAACTCTGTCCACATGATGAGGAAGCCGTAAACTGCTTGTGTCTAATCAGCCCTATGAAATCTAAGAGCTGTGTGGGCGCCAGGTTGGACTTTTTGTATTTATTGTGATGCCCAGAAATGGAGCAAGATGGAAAAAGGAGTCTCGCGCCAAAAAAGTAGATGCCTTGTTAGGCGATGAGAGCCAGTCGTCAGGTAAGGAAAGACACCTAAACTCAGGTGGGCCGCTACCACTGCTAGTACTTTTGTTAAACACCCTGGGGGCATGGTGAGACCAAAGAGAAGGACCCCGGAACTGGTGATGACTGGCTCCCAGCCGGAGGCGGAGAAACCTCCTGGAGCGCCTGTCCATCAGGATGTGGTAAATGCGTCCTTGAGATCTATCCCGAGCACATCCAGTGATTTTCTCCCAGAAGGGGAGAATAGATTGCAAGTGACCATTCGGAATTTTTCTTTGGGGACTGCCAGATTCAAGAGAGGTCTAGAGTTGGTCTTAGTTCACGTCTTTTTAGCACTAAAAAGAAGTCTGGAGTAGAACCCTGATCGATCTGGTCTGGAGAGCAGGTGGATAGCTCTTTCTTTAGCAGATGGCCAATTTCTTGTAAAAGCGGCCTCCGTTGACGGGTGGGCGTCTGGGAGGGACTTCAACTTTGGAAGGTGAAGGAAAGAATCGTCCCTGGATGTGATTTGGAGAACAGTGGTCCGATGTTGGACTCCCATGCGCTAGGTGCCCAGCGATCCCCGACTGCCTCCAGAGTAGAGCAGTCGGGCAACCCCTCAGGGGTTGCTGTGCGGGCCACGTTCAGAGAAAGTTCCCTGGACCCGAAGGTTTCTGGGCCCCTCTGCCTCTAGGCGGCGTCTCCTGTCCTCCTCTGCACGGGAAGGACTGGTTGTCGGAGCAGGCTGGGACCACTGCGACTTCCGGAACCACATCTTCTTCAGCCCCTTTTGGTTCCTAGAATACAAGGCCTCTGGGGTGCAGAAAGCAGTTCCGGCGGCAGACAGCGTCGTCCCGTCCTTCTCGCTCTGGGTCAGCGTCTAGCGAAGCAGTGCTTGCCAAACGAGCAGAACCATCAAGGCGTTATAGCAGCGCCTTGAAGGAGCTCAGAAAAATACGCGGTAATGAGCCAGGCCTGGCGTCTGGTGACCAGTCACTGTCCCGCAGCTCTGGCCGGCGCCCTCCGTTGCATAGAGTAGCGCATAAGTGTTTATGACCCAGCCTAGGTGGCCATTTGGTAGGTGCAGAACTCTGTCACTCCTCGAAATGGACTCAGGGGATGCAGCGTATTCCTTGATAAGATCGCGCTGCATCCGAATAACATGTGCCAAATGGTTCAAGCGCCCTTACCGAGAAGGTCGCCGAACTGAACATCCGCTTCCCAAGCGGTCCATCATCCGAACCTCCTTGCCGGTGGGTGGACCTGAGGACTCTCCTGAGCCAGTTCCCTCTTTGTGGCCGCCGCCGTCAACATGGCATCTACAGGGCCCTTACTCCAATAGGTCCTGTGGAGGCGGACTAGAGACCCTATCGATCTTTTGGGAATTGGCTCACGATTGTCAGTTCCTTCACGCCCTGGTGGTAATAAGGTCCACCAGGGGTGGGCAGAGACACCGTAAGAGGTAGACGGGCCCGCTAATCCGGGCCTTCCAAGAACCGCTTTTACTCGTCCGCCCGTGAAGACTTAAGTAAGGGCAGACCACCCCCCCCTAATACGAGTATTTCCATGATGTCTCCTCAAGGAGAACATCCTCGGGGGTGACCCGTGGGAGCCTTCCCTTCCTCCAAGTCCGTATGTCTTCAGTGAGAGACTCCGGGAGTCAATGTGCCTCCCTTTTGCACGCATTAATAACTGAGGGGCCTCCTCTGGGGGCTGTCAGAGGATTCCTATAGCAGCAATTTGCTCCATGGGGAGCAACCTCTCCGGGGAGGCACAGAAACAGGCATGTCCCAGAGCCCGTGATGGTGGAAGCTCTGGCCCAGTGCAGAGGGAGCCGCCGGGACGGGGCGGGCGAAGCGAAGTGCCGGGGTCCGGAGACCCTCAACAGAGCCCCTCTCCACTACATCCAAAAGCGAGAGGGGCCGACCTCGACCAAAGAGATCCGACAATCGGCTCCCCTCGGATCGAAGAGTGGATCGAACCCGGCGCCGAAGCACTCGGATCCGAAGGACAATGCGCTCCGACACAGGCGGCGCCCGAGCACTGATCCCCGGATCCGAAGCGCCGGATCAGGCTCGAGATCGAGTCCGGCACTCGAGGCGGGTGGGATCCGAAGTACCAAAATACTATCGGCTCGACCTTCCCACGGCTCCAGCTGCTGGCTCCAGTTGCTCCGAACCCGGATGCGCGGGTGGGAGAAGGAGCAATAGGCTAAAAAGGTGTTGAGCTCCCAGATGAGGTAAAACACTCCATCTGCATCTGGGCCTGGATGAACCTTCTCATCATCGGTCCAGATCAGCATCAGAAAGAGCTATGGGTAGATCTGAAGAGCTACCGAGGTGAGCCTGGAGTGCCTCCTCGATAGCCTCGACGGAATAAGGTCTCCTCCTCCTCAGGACATTGAGAAGCACACAGGGGACGGGCGAGAAGGAGGAGACCCGAACCGTGTGAGCCGAGGCCAGCTTGGCTGGCGGGGCCGAGCAGAGGTCTCGGCCGCCCGCTTGTGGTCTTCTCCCTCCGATCACTGCTTCATCACTCTCTCTCCAGGCGGGAGTTTGAGTCCAGGAGCAGGAGGGTGCCACCAAGAGAACAACTGCAGAAACAGTAGTCCCGAGAAGGAGGCGGAGGCGAGGCGAGTCCAGTAAAGACCGCCAAGACCAACGGACCTCCGCTCCCTCAGTGCCTGAGGGGTTGAACCCTGCACAAATGGAACAACCAGATGTGGGTGTTCAACCCCAAGACACTAACACACAGTGTGGCCATCAACCCGGTGAGCTTATGGCCACTCGAGACTTATTCAATATGGGTTAGGCTGTTCAGCCATAATCTATAAAACCTAAAGTTACAAGTAACTTAAACAACACAAAAAAGCACACAGGCCTACACACACACACTCCTTTAGCGAGGAGGAATAAAAATTATTATAACTTAAAATAAACTTAAAACAGTCTATATTAAAGGGAAACCTACTACTTTCACACAAATTTAGTTAAAAGAAACAAAAAATTCTCTGTTTTTAAACAAGAAAAAGTTCCATAGCTGGGAAGCTATGTATCCACATCCAGTTACCAGCTAGCGGCAAACAGATCTCTGAGGTCATGAGGGTGAGCAGGGCACGTGTGGGTGAGGGCTGAGAGCTTGGATCCTGCTGAAACCATGCGGTTCGGATCCGATGTCGGATCCGCCTTTACAGGTTGCGAACAAATAGATATCCTACTTCCAGATTTTTATTTTTAAACATTTTATCCTCTTTAAAGCCTGGTTTGCCGCCTGTTGTCCACTTCCTTGAATGCTACCTTCAACCATATTTACTGTTTTTACAATATGTTCTTATGTGTGGTGAATGTCTTTATGGTTTCTACTTCACTTTGTAACTTCAGTATATTTCTTTTCAGTTTTAATACGTAGATCCATCAATTTGTATACTAATGGGTGTATATCCATTTGATGAAGCTGCTTCCTTATAACTAATTTTAATTGATTAATTCTGACAAGAGGTCTGACAAGAGGTCATGCTGCTTATTTAAGTGTTGGGGATTTTTTCTCATTTGTCTGAAGAAGTTTTGCTCAATGTAGTAAAGCGAAAAGCGACTACTAAAATAAACTACTTCTGGTGGATTATCTTTGAGCCAAAGCAGCGGCGTTTATTTTGCTTTTATTTAGTTATTATTTTTTTTTTGACTAATGGGAATAAGACATCTTTTCATAACCTGGTAATGCCGCATTATCATTATGGTTTAAAAGCAGTGCCCGATAAGATTCATCTAGCAACAATGTAACAAATTGAAAGATCTCAGTAAATCAGCAAAGTTGCATCAACTGCAGTATATATATTATTGCATCTACTGTGCAACTTCTGGCTGAGACTTTAAAAAGTATGAGGTATAATGTGGCAAACAGTTTCTGCAGACTCATTTTGTTCACTCATTCCCAACATCTATTAACAAAAACTGAGTGTGAATTAAAAATACACTCATCAAGGATCAGTCCTTCAAACAGGTCAAGCTTTCATTCAAAAAAATGCAAGCAAAATATGGGTAAAGGAATATATAGATCCCAAAAGGAAAAGTTGTAAAAATTAAACAAAAAAGACTTGGCTGAAACTGACAAAGAAATCTCAACTTGGCATGAATAAACTTTAGGAGCTCCACTGCTCCTTCTTCAAACTGAAGAAAAAAATTATATAAACAGCAAAAGCAGTTACATAAAGTGAGCCTCCTGACAAAAATGAAATGTACTTTTGGTACATTATGCATGTATAACCGTAAAAAGATTTAAAAATTCAGAACAGCATATGTATATGTATGTATGCATCTGGATGCACACAACATCAAACCTCATATAACCAAACTTAATCTTTCCATGGACAAGAAGGTAATAGGCAAAAAGCTGGAGAAAGCCACCTGAATGAAGCGACTTTTCCCGGAGGCAATAAACACTTGCCCACATACACATGAAACACACGCAAGTTAAGTAAAACCCACCTGGGTGGTGGCTGCCCCAACTATATATGAAACTCTCGAGATCGTACGCAGTGAAAGAAAGGGCATGTTTAATTAGTAGCCCTGAACTGGAACAGCTAGTAACAAGGAAAAGAGTGAAGGTATACATGCATGGTTAGGAACACAACGAGCACAATTTCCTTGGTGGAGACTTGGAAAACTGCCTGCAGTTTGTTTTTTGTGCGTTTGTGTGTGGGGGTACAGTCATGCTGGCTTATAGCCCATGCAGCAGAGGCATGCTCATTACATGCCCTACATGTAGGTGCTAAGCTTAGCACACAGGGGAAAAAGCTAAAACTCATATGAAAGAAAAACAAATGGCTACATGCAGTGGCTCTCAGCCATAAGATATTACAGAGCTGATTCACAATGGAGGGATCTGAAGGTTAGCATGCAAAAAAATATATATATTTTCAGCACTCTCCCCAAATAAATAAATGACTTGTAGTTGCACACATAATGTGACAAAGGAGAAAATTACTTTCTCTACTTAGTTTGCTTTCTGCAGTGCAAAAAGCTGAAAAGCCCCCTGACCAAACTGTACATTCGCAGATGGTAGCATATGGAAGCAACACTTACACAGAACAGTAATAAGTATCAAGCAAAACATAAGCCAAGCCCTCTGACAAACAGATAGTATCATATGGGAGAAACAAAGAATTGTTAATATCAAACAAAAACAAAAGTTATGTACTAATCATAATGCTAAATCTATGTTGTCTTCTTTCATCTGTCTCATTCTGTGGATTACCGAATCTAAGGCCAGCACTTCAGAATCTTCAGCTCCAAAGTTTCACCATTTAAATGGAGACTGGCATACAGGGCGGAACAGTTTATTTACCATTTTCCTCATGGTAGTGGGATCTCTGAGTTGGTATATTTAGTTAGGAGGGGGTGGGGGGTGCCTGCCCCCCTGCAAAAACGTAAAAAAAATATTGTTTTATTATTTTTTTTTATTTACATTTCAAACTTTCAAAACTTCTCTTACAGTCTCAACCCTATGAAATTCAGTTATGAAACTCTGAAATTTAGAAGTGGACCCATACACAGGCACACACACACACACGCACAAAACTACACTAAGATCGTACAAAACTGAGGAAAGCTGTATAGATGGCTTTCTGGGGAAGAAAGAGCACATGGATAATTAGCATATGTCTCTCCCCCTGGAGCACCTCATTAGTATTCAGCACAGCCACAGGGCCAGCCCTTTTCATGGTGCTGCATATCTTCATGTTGGAGGACCATGCAACACTGTAAGGATGCTTGTTGAAGACCAAAATAGCTACTGTGACTGTACTTTTATGAATTCAGACATATATTCTTCACAATCATGCATGAAAGTGGCAGTGATTTTTGTATTAATGTTCCCATGATTTGTTTGTTGTTTCTGTTCTTATTTATTGACTGAAGCTTCATATTGTTTAATACAGACTACTTATAACAGCTGAGCCGTGCAAATGTAACTACGTCTCTCATATGCCATACAAAATTCCAGTTCTATGCCAATTCAAAAGTCATGAAATTTTAAATGTTTCTCACCTGCCCAGTGTGCCTCCAGCTTGTGTGTAGTACTTATTGTAGTCAAGTCTCAGAAGAAGCTGTGCCAAATCTGGATTGATCTGATGGTTTCTTACACTGGAAAGTATCTTGAAAAGCAATGATGATTGCCTGCTGAATCCCTGCAGCAAAAAAAAGAGGGTGAGTAGATATACTATTATTCAAGTGCTGGTCCGTTTTTTTTTTTTTTTTTTTTTTTTTTTTTGTGTGGATATTATATTTAAATACACACACACACACACACACACACACCTATGGATATTATATCTAAATGCATACATACACACATATAACATATAACATGTATTATTTTGAACATTTTTATTTAACATTTGTTAATCAGGAAAGTCTGGGGAGAAACATTACAGATGTATGTCTTTCTAATGTGGGAGGAAACCGGAGCAACCCATAGGAGGAAACCCACCATCCGGAACACAGGGAGGACATGCAGACTGCAAACAAAAGGCATCCCAGCCGAAAATCGAACAGGAGAACCTCTTGCTGTGAGGTGACAACACTACCGCTGCACCACTGCACCATCCATTTTTAGTTTACTTGAATTCACAGTATTTAGTGTCCATGACATCTGACTACTTTACTACTTTATTTATGTTAAAAGGTTCTCACTTTGAGCTAATCTCTACCTTCCCTCCATTAGAGGGTCATTGCAACTGTAACACTGAGCAGCTGTACTTCACCTGACTTATGTAGTCACTTCAGACTGGGATGACTTTCTACAAGATCTATTCATGTTTTTTTTATAAATGAGCCACGTTTATTTTGATCTTTTGATTTTTCTTTATAAAACGTTTACTATTTAATCATGATTGTTTGATGGCTTCATATTTCATCATAGCATTCGCATTATAGCATTCGCATTATAAGCAAAAATCGTGGTTTCATTACTGATTGGCTTGTTTTGCTATGTAGTTTATGAACACATCGCTGGTGTTGAGCATTTAAATACCCAGTTGATTGGCGCTATTAGATTTTGCATTGAGAAAGACAGATAGGCAAAACCCCAAACTGCAAGTACTCTTTGGAACTTGAGTAAAGAGAGTTGAATGTTTGCAACAGTGCTAGCTCTGTTTTATACACGCTATATTTTTAATGTATATATATGAGTATACTTGTTTACATACACGTACTTACATCATAGGCTTACTTTTACTGTTTTATAAATAAATGCACCACTTTTACAACAACAACATATAATTACTACTCGTTTTTATATCTAGTTTTTGAATAACTATTTTAATGTAATCACAAAGGCTTTAGTTTAATCATTACTTTTACATCACTTATACCTGTTTTATATATTTACATATTACTTTATAAGATTTTGTTCTTAGACTTGCACTAAAAGACCAGTCTGATTTAGATGAACAATTGACTCAGCCAAACTGTATTTTAGCACTTTGTATTATACTTTAAATTAACTTTTTATGTTTTGTTGGCTTTTTTCTATATACAAATGAGCTTAGAGTTATGTCTTGAGAGTTGATTAAGATTTATTAACAAAGAAGTGGTTTTAGAAATTTAATTTAATTTCATCTATTTATATACATATATATATTTTATTGTATATAAATATAGAACACTTCTTTATACATACTTCTTTATTGCTGCTGCAAGTTGTGTGCTTCCATTTACTTTTTAAAACTTTAACTTGCTAATTGACACTTAAAGTTAATGATTTTAGTGACGTGAATGTATAAATACGCAAATTAATTAAGGTGTTGAATGTCTGAAGAAGTCGCTCAAACATTGAGCGACGAAAAGCGCTTTACGTTTACTTGTAATAAACCTGTGTGTTTTAGTCTTCAGTGACGCGTTGGACCATTTTTTAGTGTATTCAGTAATGTTTACCACTGGCTCAGGGGCCTTAAAGGAGACCACACTAGTTTTTAGAAGTGTGAAATCGGCTTTTGAGAAGTTTTTCACTGTGGTCTTTTTTGTTTCCGGTGGGGGCGGGATGAGGACCTCCAGCGAGATTAGTTTATGATCTGATCTCACCAGTGAGGGGTATACTTCTGGTGTTGAACATTTTGATCCCATGTTCGTGATGATGAGATCATGGGGAAAAAAATCCCTTAACACTATCCTTATGTCCTAATGTCCTTAAGTACAGGAGCCTTCAAAGATAATTTTAATACAACTTTAATTTTTTAACACTGTGAACACCACTGTAATTCCATTTTCAATTTTTAATTTTAAGTTTCTTACAGTGTGTGGTTCTTAAGGGTGTTTTGTATGTATTGCATGTTTTGGGTACATTTTACGGGCTGTTTTATCATTAATGTATTAAGATGTTTGACTTTTGATAACATGAAATTTATTTTTAAACATTTTTATCCTCTTTCGAGCCTGGTTGCCATACAATGTCCACTTGCTTGAATGTACACGCTAACCATATTTACTGTTTTTTACAATATGTTCTTATGGTATGTCTTTTATGGTTTCATTTCACTTTGTACTTAGTATATACTTTTCAGTTTTAATACGTAGTCCATCAATTTGTATACTAATGGGTGTATATCCATTTGATGTGTTGCCCTTTAATTTTTAATTGATTAATTCTGACAACAGGTCATGCTGCTTATTTAAGTGTTGGGGATTTTTTCTCATTTGTCTGAAGAAGTTTTGCTCAATGTAGTAAAGCGAAAGCGCTTACTAAAATAAACTACTTCCTGGTGGATTATCTTTGAGCCTGCAGCGTTTATTTTGCTTTATTTAGTTATTATTTTTTGACTAATGGGAATAAGACATCTTTTCATAACCTGGTAATGCTGCATTATCATTATGGTTTAAGCAGTGCCCGGTAAGTTCATCTAGCAAATAACAAATTGAAGATCTCAGTAAATCAGCAAGTTGCATCAACTGCAGTATATATATTATTGCATCTACTGTGCAACTTCTGGCACAGACTTTAAAAAGTGAGGTATAATGTGGCAAACAGTTTCTGCAGACTCATTTTGTTCATCATTCCTAACATCTATTAACAAAACTAGTGTGAATTAAAAATACACTCATCACATCAGTCCTCAAACAGGTCAAGTCATTCAAAAAAATGCAAGCAAAATATGGGTAAAGGAATATATAGATCCCAAAAGGGAAAGAAAAATTAAACAAAAAAGACTGGAAACTGACAAAGAAATTCAACAGCATGAATAAACTTTAGGAGCTCCACTGCTCCTTCTTCAAACTGAAGAAAAAAATTATATAAGCAGCAAAAGCAGTTACATAAAGTAGCCCCTGACAAAATGAAATGTACTTGCACATTATATGTATAACCGTAAAAAAGATTTAAAAAATTCAGAACAGCATATGTATATGTATGTATGTATCTGGATCTACTTCTTAACATCGAACCTCATATAACCAAGCTTAATTTCCATGACAAGAAAATAGCAAAAGCTGAAATACCCGAATGGCGACTTTTTCCCGGAGTAAGTAAACACTTGCCCACATACACATGAAACACACACCAAAGTTAAGTAAAACCCACCTAGGTGGGGTGGCTTTGCCCCCCCCCCAACTATATATAGAAAAGTACAGTTTTGTACCTACCATAAATGTAGATGTTCGAGGATCTCCATTGCTGCAGTCCTTACATGTGGGTAGTCCGCTGTCCACAATCGGCCCGAATACCAAAGGGCTAGAACCGGCGTCGGTCATCGGCGCCCGAGACTGACGTCAGTACGTGCCAGTACAAATGCGCATGACCGACGCCATATCCTCAGTCTTTCTTGCCTCAGACGTCAGAATGCAAAAAACACCACCCAAAACCCAACCTAAAGAAAAGGGGGAAGGAGGGAGGGAAATTGGACTGCAGCAATGGAGATCCTCGAACATCTACATTTATGGTAGGTACAAAACTGTACTATGTTCTTCGTCTCCCATTGCTGCAGTCCTTACATATGGGTAGAATCCCAGAGCAATGGAAAAAGGGAGGCTGGCTAACTAAATAGCATTAGGAGCTGCTAACATGCCCTGTAAGATTGCAGTGGCAAACCCAGCCCTAGACCTAGAATAAAGAGGTAAATGATAATGCTTTGTAAATGTATGTACAGAACTCCAAGTAGCTGCCTCTAGAATGTCTTTAGTAGCTACCCCCCTTAAAAAAGCAGTAGAGGTGGCCGTAGCCCTAGTAGAATGAGGCCTAATCCCAACTGGAACATCCTTTCCATGATGAGAGTAACAAAAAGCAATACAATGGCCAATCCACTTGGAAATAGTTTGTTTCGAGACAGCTTTCCCTTGTGAAGTCAAAGCAAAAGAAACAAATAATTGTTGAGATTTTCTGAACTCTTTGGTTCTGTTCAAATAATATCTTAACTGCCTATGTACATCCAAAGAATGCAAAACTTTTTCCCCTTTATTTTGGGGGTTAGCATAAAAAGTAGGCAAATGTATAGATTGGTTCAATGCCACATTAGAAATCACTTTAGGCATAAAAGTAGGATTAGTACGTAAGGAAACTCTGTCCTTGTGAAAAATCAGAAAAGGTTCCACTGCCATGAGGGCTGTAATTCAGATACCCTTCTAGCAGAAATAACAGCCAACAAAAAAGCAGTCTTCCAAGACAACAATTTCAATTCAGCTGTTGCTGCAGGTTCAAAAGGAGGCAGAGTGAGCTTTTCCAAAACAAAATTAAGATCCCAGGCAGGAGTAGGAGCTCTTCGTGGGGGTCTTATATTCTTTGCCCCTCTAAGAAACTGTTTAACCAATGGATGTGAAAACAAAGGAGGGTCACAATCATAGTGAGCAGAAATAGCTGCAGCATGCACTTTTACAGAAGAGAAGGACAAACCCCTGTCCAGTAAAACAGTCAAATATTGCAATGTACAACTCAAATTAGGCAAATTGACATCAAAGCCTTTAGCTGAACTCCAAAGAAAAAATTTCTTCCATTTATTAGCATAAACCTTTCGAGTACTAGGTCGTCTGGCTTCCAAAATAACATCCAAAACTTGTTGAGGGAGCTGAAGGCCCTCTTTCTTTAAAACAGAATGCGCCAGGCTGTCAGGTGTAGGGATTGCACCCTGACATTGAGAAAATGATTGTTTTCCTGAGACAATAAGTGAGGAATTTGTGGTAATGGCCAAGGTGTCCCATGAATTAAGCTCCTCAACAGAGGGTACCAATGCTGACGAGGCCAATCCGGTGCTATAAGGATCATGCAAGGTTTGTCCCTCCTGACTTTCAACAGTACCTTTGGAAGAAGAGGCAAAGGAGGAAAAGCATACACGTGAAGGTTGCTCCAACTGAAGGATAGTGCATCTATTTTCCAGGCTTTTGGATGAAACAGCCTTGTGCAAAACAGAGGCAGTTGGAAATTCAGAGGAGAAGCGAACAGATCTATGTCTGGAGTTCCCCAAGCCATGGTCAACTGAAGAAATACCTGAGGGTCCAACTTCCATTCGTGATGATCCACCATCTGTCTGCTCAGAACATCTGCCAAAGAATTTTGCGCTCCTGGCAGAAACTGTGCTCAAAGAGTGATGTGCAGATTTAAAGCAGTTTCCCATAACAGCATTGCTTGTCTGCAAAGAGGGTAAGAATGAGTTCCCCCCTGCTTGTTGATGTACCACATGACAGTTGTGTTGTCTGTTCGAATCAACACCAGTCCTGGTTGAAGTAGGTCCTTGAATGCTTCCAAAGCAAATTGAACTGCCAGCATCTCTTTCATGTTGATATGCAAGTGAAGCAACTCTGGGGGCCAAAGGTCTTGAATCCATTTTCCTTTGAAATGAGCTCCCCAGGCTGACTCCGAGGCGTCTGTCGTTAATATCTGACTTGCCTCCGGTTGGGTCACAGAGAGTCCCTTGTTTAAGTGACATTCCTGAGCCCACCACACAAATTCTTTCTGAATGCAAGGTAGAATCCGAATGACAGTGTCCAAATCGTGGCTGTGTTGAGTCCAAACGCTTTTGAGATACCATTGTAGCTTCCTCATATGCAGTTTGGCATTGGGAAGTACTAGAATGCAAGATGCCATGAACCCCAAGGCTTGAAGAACTGTCCTTGCAGTCAGCCTGGACATTAGTGATAGCTGTTGGAAGTATAGGTGAAGATTTCTTTGTTTGTCCGGGGTAAGAAATGCCATCTGAGCAGCTGTATTCAGTCTTACACCCAGAAAACACAGCTCTTGTGAGGGTACTAGACTGGACTTTATTTCGTTCACAGAATACCCTAGGCATCTTAAGACTGTTATTACATACTGCAGATGCTGAAGAAGGTCGTGCTTGGCTTGAGCCAGAATCAAACAGTCGTCCAGATAAGGATAAATCTGAATTCCTTTTAGTCTGAGAAAAGCTATTACTGGAGCCAGGACTTTTGTGAATACCCTGGGCGCAGTAGACAAGCCAAAGGGCAATGCAAAGAACTGATAATGCAAATTCCCATTCCGAAATCTCAGGAATTTCCTGCAACTGGACCTGATAGGAATGTGAAGATAGGCCTCTTTGAGATCCAGAGTCACCATCCAGTGATCTCTGCCCAGCATAGGTAACAGCTGTTGCAGTGTTAACATCTTGAATTTTGGAATTTCCAGAAAGGTGTTTAGAATGGACAAATCCAGAATAGGTCTCCAAGTATTTCCTTTCTTTGGCACCAAGAAAAGACGGGAGTAAAACCCTGTGCCTCTTTCCGTAGAAGGAACTTCCTGTATTGCTCCCAACTGAAGCAGAGAAGAAATTTGTGCCTGTGCCTCCAGTCTTTGCTGATGAGGCACATCCGGCATGCCTTTGAAAGGAGGGAATGTGTGAAAATAAAATTTGTAGCCTCGATTTATTATGTCCAATACCCATTTGTCCTGGGTAACCAAATGCCAACTCCTTTTGAAAAGTCCCAGTTTTCCCCCTAGAGGAGCTGCCAGCAAAGCAGAGTCTGGCAGCTGAAGACACAGGTCATTGGGTCTGTTTCCGAAAGGACTGACCCCTGCCCTCCCCAGCAGAAGGGGTAGAAGAACTCAAAGTCCTAGAAGTAACAGGGCCCTGAGAGGAAGCCCTACCTCTACCTCCTCGACCTGCCCCTAGAATGAAAATCCGAAGAGGGAAAGACCATCCCTAGCAGGCCAATTCCTACTGAACTTAGGGGCTGAACCTGTAAAGTCCTTAACTGTCTGCATAGACTTAACTTTTTCCTCCATTTTTTTCAAAACTGATTCTACTGGAGGGCCAAAAAGAACATCAGATTGCAGAGGAGCATCCACAATTCGAGCCTTAACATGCTCTGACAAGGTCTGATCTTTAAGCCAGGCATGCCTGCGAACAACTGAACTAGTAGCAGCCACCCTGGAAGAAGCTTGTAAAGCATCAAAACCACACTGCAAAGAATGCTTACCAACCTGGTCTGAAGCATGCACTAAATCCTGAAGCTCCTTACATTCAATACCTTCAGCTAAAGCATCTACTTTACATTTCAATTGTCCCAGTAAATAATTTTGATACCTGAGCATATGAAACTGACAATTTAAAGCTCTCATAGCCAACGTAGAAGAGGTATACAGTTTTTTACCCCACCTATCCAGGGCCCTAGCATCCTTGTCCAGAGGAACTGGATTCTTAACCACAGAAGCCTTAACACCTTTGGGGCCTTGAGAAATAGTTTCTGGATCAGCCCTAGGACTCTTATATAAGTACTTGTGAGCTTCCGAACCCTGTAGTATCTATCTGGTTTAACCGGGCAGGAGGCAGAGAATCTGGGTTAAGGGCAGCCTCAGAAAATACATCCTGAACAACATCCAGTACAGGGGGAATAGCCAAGGGCCTGTGCTGAGGCAAAAACAAGAATTCTCTTAGCCTTTTACGAGAATCAGAATAATCCTGGCCTTCCCATTTGAAATGTTCCCTCATGGAATGCAAAGTCTCAGAGAAAGAAAAATCTTCTGGAGGGGACGCAGAGGGAATAGTGTCCTCAGCCTCCGAATCAGAATAGGGAGGGAAATCCTGAAGTTCTTCCACAGAGGAGTCTGACTCATTGGAAGACTGAACCAAACCCTCCAACTCTGTCTCTACCCTGGGCCTCTTCTCAGGGGGGGGCATAGAACCCCTAATTAAAGTAATTAAATCTTCAGCCATCTTTAACATGTGCTTCCTAGGAGCTGGACCCTGGGGACTAGCACCAGCAGGGGCAGACTTAGACTTAGAATGGCTTTTGCTTTGAGAAGGAGGAGGCCTAACTACCCTATGAGGGGAGGGAACCACCGACATCTGAGAAGCACCCTCAGCCTGGCCTAACACAGGAGAAGCCACTTCCTGTAGTAACAAAGGCTCCCCTTGAGACTCAGTTAAACTTTCAGAAGGAGCCGCTGAAGTAGTCGGTGGTTCTACAGAACCGGCGTCCGGAGCGGACGACTCATCCTGTTTGGACCGCAAAGACTTCTCTTTGCGTTTCTTAGAAGAAACAGGCGTCGGAGAATCCGACGGCATGTTGTAATTACAACGTTTACCAAACACGAGCCTAGCACAGTCCAACCGACGTTTAATAGTACGCTTGTTAAAAGTAGCACAAAAGCGACACCCAACAACGTCGTGCTCAGGCCCTAAACAAGGAATACAAAGTGAATGGTAATCCCTATGAGGAATCTGTTTCCCACAAGAAATACAGTTATTAACTTTTTCTGACATCCGTCAATACTGAGGCAAGAAAAAGACAAAAGTGTCCCCAACGGGGTACTTAGCCCAACTTGGTCTCCGGTCTGAAACTCGAAAACCGACAATTCCAGAACGCCGAACGGCACTTGCAAATGCTGCTTCTGCTTAGGACCACGCGGCAAGAAAGACTGAGGATATGGCGTCGGTCATGCGCATTTGTACTGGCACGTACTGACGTCAGTCTCGGGCGCCGATGACCGACGCCGGTTCTAGCCCTTTGGTATTCGGGCCGATTGTGGACAGCAGACTACCCATATGTAAGGACTGCAGCAATGGGAGACGAAGAACATCTGCAGGATCGTACTGCAGTGAAAGAAAAGGGCATGTTTAATTAGTAGCCCTGGAACTGGAACAGCTGGCCAGCTTAGGAAAGGAGTGAAGGTATACATGCGCATGGTTAGGAACACACAACAGGCACAATTTCCTTGGTGGAGACTTGGAAAACTGCCTGCAGTTTGTTTTTTGTGCGTTTGTGTGTGGGGGTGCAGTCATGCTGGCTTATAGCCCATGCAGCAGAGAGGCATGCTCATTACATGCCCTACATATGGGGTGCTAAAAGCTTAGCACACACGCAGGGAAAAGCTAAAACTCATATGAAAGAAAAACAAATGGCTGCATGCATGATGGCTCTCAGCCATAAGATATTGCAGGGCTGATTCACAATGGAGGGATCTGAAGGTTAGCATTCAAAAAAAAATGTATATTTTCAGCACTCTCCCCAAATAAATAAATGACTTGTAGTTGCACACATAATGTGACAAAGGAGAAAATTACTTTCTCTACTTAGTTTGCTTTCTGCAGTGCAAAAAGCTGAAAAGCCCCCTGACTAAACTGTACATTCGCAGATGGTAGCATATGGAGGCAACACTTACAAAGAACAGTAATAAGTATCAAGCAAAACATAAGCCAAGCCCTCTGACAAACAGATAGTATCATATGGGGGAAACAATTTCAAAGAATTGTTAATATCAAACAAAAACAAAAGTTATGTATTAATCATAATGCTAGATCTATGTTGTCTTCTTTCATCTGTCTCATTCTGTGGTTTACCGACTCTAAGGCCAGCACTTCAGAATCTTCAGCTCCAAAGTTTCACCATTTAAATGGAGATTGGCATACAGGGCGGAACGGTTTATTTACCATTTTCCTCATGGTAGTGGGATCTCTGAGTTGGTATATTTAGTTAGGAGGGGGTGAGGGGGCCTGCCCCCCTGCAAAAATGTAAAATAAAATTGTTTTATTATTTTTTTATTTACATTTCAAACTTTCAAAACTTCTCTTACGGTCTCAACCCTATGAAATTCAAAGTTTTGAAACTCTGAAATTTAGAAGTAGACCCATACACAGACACACACACGCACGCACAAAACTACACTAAGATCGTACAAAACTGAGGAAAGCTGTATAGATGGCTTTCTGGGGAAGAAAGAGCACATGGATAATTAGCACAGGGCCAGCCCTTTTCGTGGTGCTGCATGTCTTCATGTTGGAGGACCATGCAACACTGTAAGGATGCTTGTTGAAGACCAAAATAGCTACTGACACTGTACTTTTATGAATTCAGACATATACCCTTCACTTTCTTCACAGTCATGCATGAAAGTGGCAGTCATTTTTGTATTAATGTTCCCATGATTTGTTTGTTGTTTCTTTTGTTTGTTGTTTCTGTTCTTATTTATTGACTGAAGCTTCATATTGTTTAATACAGACTACTTATAACAGCTGAGCCGTGCAAATGTAACTACGTCTCATATGCCATACAAAATTCCAGTTCTATGCCAATTCAAAAGTCATGAAATTTTAAATGTTTCTCACCTGCCCAGTGTGCCTCCGGCTTGTGTGTAGTACTTATTGTAGTCAAGTCTCAGAAGAAGCTGTGCCAAATCTGGATTGATCTGATGGTTTCTTACACTGGAAAGTATCTTGAAAAGCAATGATGACTGCCTGCTGAATCCCTGCAGCAAAAAAAAAGAGGGTGAGTAGATATGCTATTATTCAAGTGCTGGCCCGTTTTTTTTTTTTTTGTGGATATTATATTTAAATACGCACACACACACACACACACACACACACACGCACCTATGGATATTATATATAAATGCATACATACACACACACACGCACCCTATAACATGTATTATTTTGAACATTTTTATTTATTTAACATTTGTTAACCAGGAAAGTCCGGGGAGAAACATTACAGATGTATGTCTTTCTAATGTGGGAGGAAACCGGACCACCCAGAGGAAACCCACACGAACACAGGGAGGACATGCAGACTGCAAACAAAAGGCATCCCAGCCAAGAATCGAACAGGAGAACCTCTTGCTGTGAGGTGACAACACTACCGCTGCACCACTGTGCCATCCATTTTTAGTTTACTTGAATTCACAGTATTTAGTGTCCATGACATCTGACTTACTTTACTATTGTATTTATGTTAAAAGGTTCTCACTTTGACTAATTCTACCTTCCCTCCATTAGAGGGTCATTGCAACTGTAACACTGAGCAGCTGTACTTCACCTGACTTATGTATTCACTTCAGATTGGGATGACTTTCTACAAGATTTATTCACTTTTTTTTATAAATGAGTCACATTTATTTTGATCTTTTGATTGTTTTATAAAACGTTTACTATTTAATCATGTTTGTTTGATGGCTTCATATTTCATCATAGCATTCGCATTATAAGCAAAAATTGTGGTTTCATTACTGATTGGCTTGTTTTGCTATGTAGTTTATGAACACATCACTGGTGTTAGCATGCTATTAGATTTTGCACTGAGAAAGACAGATAGGCAAAACCCCAAACTGCAAGTACTCTTTGGAACTTGAGTAAGGAGAGTTGAATGTTTGCAACAGTGCTAGCTCTGTTTTATACACACACATAATATATATATATATATATATATATATATATATATATATATATGTGTGTGTGTGTGTGTATAGGATGGCTATGTACAAACTATACTGTGTTTTGAAAATGTGAATTTTGAACTGTTCGACTAAAAGGCAGGTCTGTACTGATGCATTTCAGAAACAAGTAAAAGATAAAGATGCACTCATCCCACAAGTACAGTAAAGGGTGACAGCCCTCATAAGGTTCTTTTCAAGTTGTATACAGAAAAGGAATAAAGCAAATATACTGGCAAAGCTTGCTAAACTTTGGTCTACCTTTCTGATGTTGGGTATTGGGGGATACTCAGAACAGCTACAGTATGGAATGCTGCATTCTGGGTAATAATGGTGAATTCTAATGATATATCATATAGCATTTGTACACAAACTGACTTTCATACACTGGAAATAACTGATTCTTCACAAGTGCCAGTAATATATACCGGCTTTATAAAAACAGTAAAGCCTTTTGGAAAGCGAGAGAGATGCTAGCAAGTAGGACTGAAAATACTACCAAAATAAATGCAGAAAGGCCAAGTAAGATTTATCCAAAGGAGAACAGCCACAGATAACTTGTCCTTCTGCCGCTTTTCATGGACAGTACTACACTGTTCAAAAACTCTCTCAAATCTCACTAAATGAATACCTGGCTATGTCCATGTATTACTTAACTTTCACTTCAGCTACCACCATAGACCGTTTCCTCTCCCATTATACCATTGTATGTATGCTACAGTCTCAAGAATCTTTCTCAGATGATGTTTCAAATATTATATAACTGCATGCTTTTATCAATATTGATGTTTTACTGTATTTATGTCTCAAAATGTTGTATATATGATTGTATTCCTATCGTGTTTAAAATTTTTTTGCTTATGTTAATTACTGTGGAGCTTTTCTCCCCGGGCCTCCGCTGTAAATGGACATATATCCAGTCGGAATATCCTGTTAAACAAATGTAAAATAAAAATAAAGTATGAGGATATATTAAAAACAACAGAACCTGGGTGGTAGGAATGAAATATCTGGCCTGAGCAATGTATATGGCCCCAAAAGCAAAACTGCAGATAAAAGGGGAGTTTACAAAGGATCAGAGAATTCATACAGAAACCATAGAGGGGTGTCTGGTCATCTCTTTGTAACTGTGACAGAAAAATTAGCCAGAAGAGTCAGGGGAAAACACAGAGAAAAGAACACTGAAGAAAATAAATACTTTATTTGCTGATAACTATACATATATATATATATATATATATATATATATATATATATATATATATGTATAGTTTCACTTTATAATTTCGAAATACTGAAATCTCGAATTTCAGTATCTCGAGACCATAAAGTAGAACATTCCAAATCCCGAAACTCCAAAACTGCAAAACACAAAATCGTGAACATAAACACACCATACACCACACAACACATATATCATCCAACCAACCAACAAACCTACAACAAACCAACTAACAAAACACACACAATCACAAAAACACAAACTAACAAACCTACACTACATATAAGCAGGGGGGCAAGCCCTCTGCACCCCACCCCCTACTTATATATACTAACTCCGAGATCACACCAAACAGAAAAAGGCAGCAAACTCACCACTACACACATCACAAATATACAACCACCACCACTTTCAACACTTAAACACTCATACTTTTACCTGCCTACCCTAACCCACACATAAACCTTCCAAACACACTCACATACACTCAAACACATACCTAAAACCCAACAAAATCCTCACTTACCTGACATACCACCTAAATCCACACACTACACGATAATCCTGCACACACTTCATCCACCGTTAAATACCGGAACACCATAACCACAAATTCGACATTTCTGGATTCTCGCTTATGGAGTTTCAGGATTTAAAAATTCCACTTTATGGTCTCGGGATTCTAAAATTCGAGATTCAAAGTGACAGATGATCTGGAATGCAACCTGAAGAATACAGTTGTTATGAGATTTAGGGAAAGTTTAAATAAGAAGAGAGGAATAACACTCAAACCAATGGCAAAATAACTAGGCCTGGAAGTATGGGAAAGGGCAGAAAAAAGGTGAAGGGAAAAAACATTTTTTTGGGGGCAGGTGTATGCATGTCAGAGAAAGAATGTGATCACTCAGTCCTACCCTAGCCCCAGAGCTCCCTTCCTGAGCTAAACAGGGTGTGGGTTGATTGCCTCTTATATAGGACATCTGTGCATCTGCATCCTTCTGTAGGCAGGAATCAGTCTACACCCATACATCTGCAGAGCTCTGAGAGTTGGACCAGTCAGGTGCACATACACGTGTCTAATATCCATATGTCTGGAATTCCACTGCAACAGTGACTCATAGAAAAAGAACACCAACCATTACTATTCATTGCTGGACCCAAGAGGTAAAAAATAGCGTATACTTGGACTCCTCTTATGAGATATTCCACTACATTATCCAGTAAATGGCTCAGCTGGAAATGCTAAAACATAAGTTAGTATATCAGTATCTCTGCAACGAACCAAAACATGTCTGATCAAGCATTAAGGTCTGTACTAGACAAAGAGAAAGGGATTACTTTAAAAAATACAAGTTCTGACAAGAAAACATTCTGGGTAATATCTTTATTTTCTAACCTAAAGGCATCCCCAATCCTAAAAAAGCAAAGGCAATTCATGTCACCTCCCACTACTGTAAAAGTGTGAAAGCTTCCAAAGAATGGCAAATTATCAAAGTACAGCAACAAGTCCATGTACAAAACTAATAATAATAAAAAAAATCTTCATTTTGTTTGGCCCAATCAGCAAGCACTAGAAGTATAAAGAATAGTTGTACTTCCAAAACTGCAATATTAGTCTTCAAAGGATATAACACAACTACATTTGAGGCAGACACAAGCTTAGCTGACTCAGAAGTCACATAAAGTCACATATAAAACAAAAGCTCCATTGATATGGAAGACCTATAAAGTCAATTTATAGAGGTACAATATAAAACTGTAACCTAAGTGAAAAGTCATTTGTCAAATTTCAAAAAAACATACGTTCAGATAGAAAAATAACCACTTGTAGCTGTTTGTGTATGTAGACACTTTTACAATAACTATTAACAACCACTACAAAACAGCTTGAATAATTCAAGGTCTCAGTCTCAATATGGGAACAGAACATTAAAGCTAACAAGTTAGTTGCAGAGATTTGCATGCTGTCTGAATTCCTTCAGTTATTCATTAAGCCTCCCGATTATGACATGGTGCCAAGGGAAACATCTCTAGAACTGAAGAAATATATCTGCAGAAGTGGAGCACATATTTGTTTTCTTGACCTTATGAGTTTACAAGTACAGAATTATCAGTGGAAAATGCCCAACTACTACAAACTAAATCTACTAGGAAGTCTTCCACTACAAAGAAATCTGGCAAGCAAAAGTAGCTTTGGATCTACACATATGATGTCTGCCTTAATGCAAGTAGATTGGCTGAGAAACCTGAAAAAGTTAAATGTGCAACACTCTTGCATCTGCTTGGGTATAACCACTAAAGGAATTTAACTCTTTTTCTTCAAGAAGAGAAAGACAAAATATCATCAGTTAAGGAGAAATTCAGGAATTATTACGAGCCCAGAAAGAACTTGTTACTTCTTAGAGATTTGTTTTTTGCAAGAGCACAGGCTCCCACAAAGACTAAATGAATGGTTATGTTACTCAGCTAAAAACACAGACGAATCCTATGAAAATGGGGAGCTGCATGAGTCATTAATAGCAGACATAATAATGAAACAAGGGACTGGGTTTTAAGAGAAATACACTAGACTTTACCAAAAGCTTGTGATGGTAGCACAGCAGGTTAAATTACAAATATATAGCTTAAATTAACTAAGAAAATAAATGCATTTACAAAAAAATATGAGCCATGCAAAAAAAACTGGAAATAAAGTCAGGATGTGTTGCAAAAGCAATGAATACAAAGAAAGGTCCAAATGAGAATGCAAAAAGGTGGTAAGAGAAATGAATTTGCTATTGCAATTCATGCATTTCTCAGAGTATGTGGTAATAAATATAAGAACACATGACCAACATATGGTAAAAAGTAGAATTTGTGACAGAAAATTACATTTTGCAAGGATTTCTAAATGTAAAAACAAGAAAAGAAAAGGAATTGTTTGTTGGTTCTACTAAAATGTAAAAACAAAATACAGTACAACGTGAAAATGCTTTAAGGCAAATTAAACAACACTCAAGAATACATGGCAGACTACTGGAAATAAATGCTGAGAATTAAAGTATGTGATACAGACTTTACATGAGACACAGTTGCAGAATGTAATAGTTTGTCTCAGAATAACTTACGAGTGAATGCTTTGTCTTGAGATAATGTTAAATCACTGGGGTTCAAAAATACTGAAGGAGCTGTGTGCACATTGCTACCATATGTGGGTACTAAGTGGAGCTATTAGGTTAAAACCTGTTGACAAGCAAGTATACAAACAAAATACACAAAATTATTTCCTTAACTGCAGCATGTAAAAAAATAAAATTCTTTATGTTTTTGGTTACTTAGCTTATGAGAAGCTAGAAATAGGAATATCATATACAAATAAAATATGCTGTCCTACTGAAACATGCTTTAAAGAAAGTAACAGCAGCTCTCAAGAAGCGAAGCACAGCAAGAACAGAAACAACGAACTTCGGTGTCATTAAGAAATACAACTAACACAATAACAAACCGTACGGTTACCTTTACAAAGAAAAACAAGAGTCGCACATTAATCCAGGATATAGTTATCCACTGCTAAAAGGTGAAGTGGTCCCACACATATACAGTGCTGTTTTTCTCAGTACTAGATGCACATCAGCATTTCTGGCAGACACAGCTAGATGAATCAAGCTCCAAGCTAAGTACATGTAATACACATTTATGAAAGTGCACATTTCTTAGACTTCCTTTTATATTTCAGCAGCATCAAAAATGTTCCAAACAGCTATTGATCTTGCAAGGGAAGATCAACTGATTATCTTTGAATGTGGGTGTTAATAGCATGACAAGACATTAATGTTTCTGAACAGATTAAGACAGCGCAATGCCAAGTGAAATAAAAGTGAATGTATGATAAGAATGACAAGTCTGAACTATATTGGGCCATGTTATGGCCAAGGGAATGCAGCCTGATGCAGAAAAAAGTCACACCAGATGTGCAAATGCCAAGGCCAGAAGAAAAAAATAAATGATGGACTTTTCTGGGAATGATGCAGTAATTTGCAAAGTTTGTATCAAATACTTTTGAGATTTAAACATGCCACTAAGAAAGCTGATGGAAGAAGATATAGGCCGAGACTGCAGCTATGACTAGAAAGAGTTTCAAAATGCTCAAGAAATTAGTCTAGTACAAATGGAAAGACAATTTACAAATGAACATTGGGAAGAACATATGCATGGCACTCAGGTGTGCAACAAAGTCCAGAATATTTAGGATTTTTCCCTAGAAGCATTTGTGTAGTTATTTTATTCCCCAAGCAGCCTTCAGAAACATTTTCCTCATGTAGGTAGCAAATGCTGGAGGTGTGATGGGAAATAAGACAGTGAGTGAGAGAGAGAGGTCTAGGAACAAACTTTTTAGGAGTGCAAGAAGTTGCCACATTTAAAAAAATCCCCATAGAATACCCTATCAGAAATGTAGGGGGAGCAAATGGCTTAACTAAGGAAATGGTTCTTTTAGGTAGACTATTGCAAGCTAGCTAATAACTAGAGATCAGAATCAAAATCTGTACCTTGTATTTGTGAGGTAAAAACTTTAATCCTTATGCCGTCCTGGAGGGTGAGGGACTCTAACTCAGACTACAGGGAGCAGCTTATTAACAGCACACAGTCTCCATCTTCTATGCTACACATTTACCTAAACTATTACAAGCCTCGCCAATAAGCATAGGTCAGAATCAAACCTTGTATGTTGCATCTATGAAGTAAAGACCTTACTCATTATTCCAACCCCCCCCCCCAACTGTGATCTGGGACACAGGATCTAAACTGAGTAGACACAGTAAGACCTTAACAATTTTAATGTTACTAACAAAAAAACAGCTACAAAAAATGGAAATCAAAATCTAAACTAACTGTAATTAAAGTACTGAATACTGTAAAGGAGATAAAAGAGCTGGAGGTGGGATGTTTAGAAAAGAGAAGGAGCTAATTGCATAGAAATAAATGGAATTTGTGGGAAGAATAAATGAATGCAGAATAATGCTCAGGAGGAGGAGTGATACTTAATGGAAGCCAAGAACAGAGTCATTTTTGTAATGTTAGAGTGAATGCTAATTGTTAGAAAGTAAACATGTGTAATGTATAATGCATGAAAATTAAAAATGTTAATATGGTTTGTTTTATTTTCTATTAATGTAAGTGTGCCAATATCTTAAGTTAAAATTTAATAAAGATGTTAGAAAAATCAGTCTCGTCAGACTCCATCTCACAGGAAGTCTACCCCTCTCTTTTTAGAGAATAGCACTTTTGGCTCAGGCCCCTTAGATTACAGGTAAGAGATCTGGGTTTCTGCCAGGTAAACCTGAGCTAAAGGCAAAGCAGGACTGGGACACATACCAATCTAGGTCAAAGCAAACTGTGCATACTTGCTTAAGTGCTGGTACTTTTTGCTGTTATACTCAGAAACAGATGCCTTTGAGGCCTCTGCACTTGGGCAGGAAACATAAACATGGTCCCTGGTAATTTACTGATATACATATATTGTCGGGATCTCCTCCCTTCAAGAAATTAAGATGTCAGCCTCAGTTTCAAAACGTTCTCTCACTGTTGAAGTTAGACTGGGATGTCATTCTGGGAGGCATGCCAAAAGCAATAAGGAACCTCTCCATCAGTCATGCCTGAGGCCTTGGTCATAACAGACTCTGTTGTCAGGGGCTGCAATGGCACCTCTCCTAGTACAGAATTACTGGACCATGGAATCCTTGAGTAGTTGATAATATCCTCAGTTTCCTAGCACTTCTTCCTCTTCCCAGAATGTTTCTTCTAAGGAGGAAGACTCACAGAGACCTTGGACAATGCCACAGCAACCCTAAACTAGGCATGTGCCCCATTTTTGGCAATGAACTCCTGGTGGAAACATTACTGAAGAAGGATGCACAGTGAAGACAACAGTCCATGCAATGCTGTGGTCCAAGGCATGGAAAAAAAGTATAGTTGTGTAAGAACTTAAACTATAACAGTAGATGTCCTACTGATCACTGTTGCAGTATTCTTAGCATATGGGTTTTCGTCCGCTGACATCCGGCCAGGGTACCAAAGCTTTACGTTTTTGAGGCAATACGTCCAACCAGTGACCTCAACATGTATGCACTGGAGTATATAAACAGATGTATGTACAAATACCTCAGACTATCTTCAAGCCAGCAGCCTAAAAACTACTGAGAGAAGAAAATGGTCAGCTAGGAGGGGTGTAGTTCGAATAGGTAAGTAAATTCCCTTGAAAAATGTGTATTGGGTGATAGCTTACATAGGTTCATAGATTAGTATTAAGCTAACTGCCCTTGTGAGCCATTTTAAGCGTAGCCAATTATCCCTTGTGAAACACCTTAACCATTAGGCCACCCTCCCAACCCCCAGAGGGAAAGAGAAAAATAGGTACAAAATAAGAGGGGAAGGAGGAAGGAAGGAATGCTGCAGCAGTGATCAGTAGAACATCTGCTGTTATTGGTAAGTTCTTACACAACTGTACTACGTCCTCACTGAAATCACTGTTGCAGTATTCTTAACATATGGGTGATTCCCAGAGCTGAAGGGGGTAGAGAAGAGGAAGGTAGGCCAAAGGGAGGATCAGCTGTCCAAGACACCAGACTGGACAGACCTAGCAAAGGCAGCCCTACTGTAATTAAATCAAAAGGTGCTTCAACAAAGTATTAGTTTAAGGGTGTGCACACACTTATGCAACCAGCTTATCGTACATTTTTTATATTTTTCCCCTAACAAATTTGTTTGTTTTTCAATTGAATTGTAAAGGTTATAGGTCATATTACAGGTGGGAAAAGTTTTGAAATGATTTATTGTGGTCTCGTTTTTTATATCACAAAACCCTGGCATTTTAACAGGTGTGTGTACACTTTTTATATCCAAGATGCAGTAGTTTGGCTAGCGATGGGTTGGCCCAGTTTGGAATCCATGAATGAAACAAAAAGTCGGTCAAGTTTTTCTGACAGTTGTTTTGTCCAAGTAAAACCCTAACTGCCTGTAAATGGAGAGTTTCCCCCTTATTTTGGGGCTTTGGGAAAAGGCAGGTGGATAGACTTGTTGAGGGACATCTCATTCACCTTATGCATGAATGATGAGAATTGGCCCTGGGAGTCACCCTGTCCCTGTGGAAAATAAGAAAAGGTGGAATAGCCATAAGAACATGAAGTTCAGACACTCTACAGATAAAGGTTAACAGCCAGTAGAAAAATAGTCTTCCAGGTGCAGAATTTTAAAGTGGCAGATGCTGCTGGCTCAAAAGGGGGCACTAGAAGTTTTTCCAGTATAAAGTTGAGATCTCAGGTAGAAGAAATAAGTTTCCTAGGCAGCTTAAGGATAAAACTCCCCTCAAAAAAAGTTTGACCAACATCCTGGGAATGAGAGGAGGATGAAAAGACAAGCATGCATTAATGGCAAGCAGATGGGATTTAATGGAAGAGTAGGCCAGTCCAGAGGGAAATAATTCACAGAGACATTTGAGGACAGAATGGGTAACTAACAAGAATGGGTCCTGGCTGTGCATGAAGCACCAAATTGACTTTTTTCCACTTAGGTTTATATAGTTTTCTGTTGGTATGTTTTCTGGCTTCCTGTAGAACATGAACCACTTCCTCATAGAAGAGGAGTATTTTAGGAAGCAGAACCCTATCATCCACATAGTTAGAATGAAAGAGGCTAGATTTTGATGGAGAAGCAGACCTTGCTGATGAGTGAGCAGATCTGCTTGCAACGCTATTTTCCAGTAGTCTCCCTTGGACAGGTGGAGTAGGAGGGGAAACCAATGCTGTTTTGGCTAGAAGTAGGAGTTTTGGAGCTTCCTTCCTAACATTCAGAAGGATTTTTGGAAGTAGTGGTAAAGTGGGGAAAGCATACCAAAACCTCCCAAACCACTGGAAAATAAAGGCATCTGTCCTCCATGCTAAGGGGAAGGACTCTTGGTGCAGAACAGGGAACATTAGTGGTTCTCTGGTGATGTAGAAAGGTCTACTTGTGGTGTTCCCCATGATGCCTTATTCTTTTGAAGACTTGTTTGTTCAAGGTCCATTTGTAAGGGTCCTCAAAGATCTTGTTCAAGGAGTCTTCCAGTACATTCTCTTGAGAGGGGATGTATGCAGCTATCAGTATATATTATTCCTATTACCAGCAATTCTATTAATTATTAAGGAATGAAAATCTGCACTGGTATGCGTCACGCAGTGCCTATAGAGAGCATTATCACGTTTATTATGTATATCGCTCCGATGTTCCGACATACGTATTTCTTAGTGGACGAGATGTCTGATCAACATAAAAGGCCGAACATTTACAGGTGGCCAAATAGACAATCCAGTCAGTTCCACAATTCCCCAAAAAATTTATATCATACACTTTACTGGTGTTTTTGCTAGAAAATTGTTTAAGTTTACTCACATATTGACACGAAGAGCAGTGTCCACAAGGGAAAGTACCAAAAAGGGTATTCCCAGACAAAGTGAATTGTTGATATATAGCACCCCCACTACTAGTGTGCTTAAAATAGGAAAAGTGGGAACCCAACGTTTTGCCTTTCCTGAATGAAAATTGACACCCCGTCCCCAATACCTGTCGTAAATGTTGGCCATGAGGATATCCCAATGTTTATGAATAGTTTCCTTAATAATATTGGTGTTTCTCCCAAACATTGTTATGAACCTGATGGTATCACTAGTGTCCCCCCGGGTTTTGGCCTTGTATTTTAGTAATGACATCCTGTTTTGAGTATTGGCCCAGTTACTGGCAGAAATAATGTCAAAGTCCCTGTATCCCCCTGTTCCAAAATATATTGCAGAGATCCTGCTGGGAAGAGTCATATTCATCCTGAGTAGAACAAATTCTCTTCATGCGTAGAAATTGGGATCTTGGGATGTTGTGGATGGTATGGCTGGGGTGTAAGCTAGTAGCATGAAGCAAATTGTTATATTGAGGGTATTTCCGAAAAACCTTAGTGCTATATTCACTTTGTATGCCTTTTTATAAACAAACTATTTATATAAACTTGTGACAATTAGAGTCAAGCATCACTTCAATTAATTACTGAAAATGTGGAGAATCTGCAGCTGTTAATAACTTTCAGGAGATGCTTGTATTAATGTATACCATACAACTGATAAATATAGACTTGTTTGTATATTCATTAACTTATTTATGTGCTTAATCCAATTCAGGGTTACAGAGGAATCGGACCATATCCAAACATAAGATGGCAGTTTGATTTATTTATTTGTGATTAATGACAGCAGTCTCAAACAGGGTTCAGGAAGTGAGAAGTGGTCTTTACCAAACTGAAATTAATTTGAGTAATAAAGTATGAGATGCGGAAAGTTAACTCAGCTTATTTGTTCCATACATGGATGTCAAGAATGTCACATCAAGCATGAGAGAAGAGAAACTCAAGAGATCAGTCTTGATATCCACATCAAGAACATATAATATGTAGCCATGATTGGAGACAGTCAATCGTAATTCTTTGCAGCACATTAAGCTGTATCTGCTATGTCCAAGCACTTTCAGGAAAAGAAAAGTGTAGGATGCAGGAGTAAGACTTGTTTTACAGATTAAAAAAAACAAAAAACACTTAGTCCAGCTGCACAATAGGTAAAGGCGAGGTGTCCGTGTAATAAAATTACAAGTTTTTACACACGTTATTCTGCAACACTTTTTTTTTTTTTGGTGACAATGAAAAATCTATCAACTTTTAAAGCTGTGCTGCTTTGGATGCTGTGGCTGCTGTTATGCTCTAGTATGAGACTAAATCTTAGTAGTGCAAAGAGGTGCTTAACAAGACTTTAAGCAATTTTCTTACATCAGAAAGATGATTAAGTTGTTTATTTTTCATAATTTAGATCATAATCACTGTACTCCACGCATTACAAATTAAGTATACCACCTGAACTTCAATTCTGTACAAGGCACATGGTTAATTTCACTCCCAACAGATTATTTCTTCATAATGCTGTCACCTTAGCTATCAGCCAACAGATTTAACACAGCTTTGGGGTTATCTCATTCTTCAATCAATCTTAAACAAGTGCAAATAAAGTTAGATCTGATGTTGTCTTTTCAATCCGTTCCTCAGTGTATGGGTCTTCAGACCCAACTTCAGCCACTTTCAAGCTTTGGTCCTGTGATCAGGCTCCTCCCCTTACCCATAATTCCCAGTGTTGACCCAACTACCTCAAATCTCAATTGCTGCCAAAAGAATAGCACGACTCTGTTGGTGCTCAGTAGTAGACAAGTGAATTTTGGCCATATTTTTCTATATAACTTTTGAATAACTTCTTTCTTATTAGCCTTTATCCTTTTCCTTGTTCCTCCCATAAGCTCTTCAAGTGTTCTTTACCTTAGGCATTTGACTTAAAAAATTATATATAAAAGGGAAATTGGATAATAGTTATTACAGTTATCATAGTTTTGGCAGCTTACTGTAGCAGACAGTTGTTTTTATTTTCGTGTATCATGTTGCCCTTTTTTTCTCCAAAATCTCAGATAATCCATGGGGATTTAAGAAGTCTGTGGCCTCTGCCCACAAATTACCAAATTCTGATGCACTCAATAAATGTGTGTATTGCCTAGGCCCTTCGCATTTGGACACCTCCTGCTCTATTTTTTAAGCCTGTGGCTAACAAACCTTTGTTGACACACAAAATAAATTAATCTTAAAAGTTTCCCCCAGCCCATGAGGGACACATCAAACCTTCCTCTTCTCCTTCAACAAAACCATCTGAAAAGCCCAAGAAGAAAACCAGAGAGAGAGACTCCCTTGAGGGAGGCATCATCAAACCTTCCTCTTCTCTTCAACAAAACTAGCTGAAAAGCCCAAGAAAAAAAACAAAGACAGAGACCTAAAACATTGAGGAGCAGGACTCCTAACTGTACATCCTCTTCAGATCCAGTTTCTAAAGTAGCAAAACTTTTGGACATAGCACTTTTCTCGAATCTAATACTCATCGGATCCAGCACATTATCTGAGGTTCTCACAGGAGCTAATTTCTTCTGTGCTGGGTTCACAAATTTTACAAGTAAAGTGGTACCATCATTCTAGACCACTGTCTGCTGTTTCATCCTTCCAGGTCAGCCAGATCTTCCAGGAGCCTTAAAGAAGCACATATGGACAAGATAATGATGAGATTTCTTCAGACCCAAATCCACCTGGGGTCCTCCTGGCTCTGGTCATTGCTGGGGTTAAGGAAATGGTCTCTTCCCCACATTCAGTAGTTGCTCTTTCTCTGATCTGACCTTTCAGATCAGACCCCTTGAATCAGGTTTCCATACAAAAGGAGGAACCTAGATTCCCCTCTGGAGTCTCGCCACTGATACTGACTTTGATGAAGGAGAAAGTTACTCTAGAACCCCTCTTGAGGATGTTTCATTTAGTGAAATCCTTGAACTGCTTAAACAGAAAGGGGGATGGTCTTCCCAGCATCTTTCTCAGCAAGAGTCCATTCTTAGTAAGCCTTTTGGTTCTGGCCCATCTAGGTATTGGGTAGTTCTGTTTGAGGATGACTTGATAAACCTAATCTCTAAACAGGTGTTTAAAAAGCCGGTCACAGCTGAATCCCTAAGAAACCAGATAAGTTCCTCGTCACTCCCAAGAATCGTCCCCCATTGCAGCAAGGACCCAAAAGTAGATTCTGTAGTAGTGGCAGCAGCCACCAAAAAGGAACTAGTAGAAGAAAGTTCCTCTGTCCATCCACCAAACACAGAATCTCATGCAATGGACAGATCTGGGAAGTGAGTCTACACCTTATCTACCTTCTCGGTGAAGGCAATGAATTATTTGGCCCATGTTATGCATTTTCAGAGAGATCTGACCAGGGAGATCTCAAAATCTCTCCCAGGGAGACCTTGCCTGCAGATCAAAGAAAGTCCACTTGATGCACAGTTAGCTATCCCCCAGTCCTTATCTAATGTCTCTTTGTGCCTTATCTCCAGTACCACTGAGGATGTGTCTAGGGCAGCCGGCACAGGCATGTCCATCAGTTAACATGATTGGATGAGGCTCTGTGACTTTGCAGAACATTTTATCATATCCTTTCTGAACTCCCCTTATGATAATTCAACACTCTTTGGTCATAAAGTAAAGGACATACTATCCAAATATGAAAAAGAAAGTAAAGCCCTTTAAGAATCATATTTTCCACTCCTCAAAGATCCTTTTCCAGTAATCAAAAAGGAGGCAAGAAAATTTGGTTCCACAAATTTCAGGGATTTTCAACTGATACTTCTGAAGACAGAGCCTTCCCCCCACCCATGTGCAGAGGCGAGAGCTCTTATAAGGGACGTCCCCCTAAAGGCAGAGGTGGTTCGCAGAAGCAAGGCTTCAGAGGCCTTTTCTCTGAAAAGTCTTCTCAGTGGTCCCAAACAACTGTCAGAGTGCTGCAATACAGAGGCACTCAAGGAGCACTTACCTCTACATCCAACAACCTGTATCTCCATCACTCAAGACAAATGGATGCAGAAGATCATAACGAGGGGCTACTTCATTACATTCCATACTCCCCTTTATACTCAAAAAGACTTCCTGATGTTCAAAGGGAAGCAGCTACTTTATAAATAAAGAAGCTTGTAAACAATCAAGTATTCCAAGAGGCCCCACCAGACTAAACAGGATCCAGAGTTTACTCAAGATTCTTTTAGTTTCAAAGAAAAACAGGGACCTGAGGCCAATTCTGGACCAACGTTACTTGAACATCAATCCTTCCTATTCTGAGGGAAAATTATTGGATGTACTCAGCAGAGCTACAGGATACATACTTCTATATAAAGATGGACACACTCCAGGAAGTTTCTTCACTTCCAACTGGGAGCCAGTCATTTTTAGTTCAGAGTTCTGGCCTTTGGTCTCACCACAGCCCCCCCCCCCCCCCAGATGTTCACCACGTGAATAGCAGTAGTAGCAGCTTAACTCGGACTGCAGTGGTTCTGGGTATTCCCTTATCTGGACAACTGGTTTGTCACCACCCCTACCAGGTATTTACTCCTCCAAGTCAGGGACTCCTCGTTCCATCCATGTTCAGACCTAGATATTATGGTGAATCTAACAAACTCCAAACTTCACACAGCTCAGTCTTTGGAATTCATAGGAGCTCAGTTGGCCATAAAGCTCAAAACTGCAAAATTTTCCAAAAGAAGGATTATATCCATTCATCATGGGTTGGGAGGGTGGCCTAATGGTTAAGGTGTTTGCCTTACAAACACAAGGTGCAGGGTTTGAATCTTACAAGGGATAATTGGCTAGGCTTAAAATGGCTCGCAAGAGCAGTTAGTCTAGTACTAACCTATGAACCTATAATCAAGCCTTGGCCATCTTGTCCTGCCATAAGCCACCAGCAAAATTTTTCTCTGTCTTCTAGGCTCCATGGCAGTCTCAATCCCCCTAGCAAGGTTCTACATGCGAGTTCTACAGTGGACTCTTGCAGTAAAGGGTTTGCTATGACAGCAACCCATGTCTTTCCAAGTATCTTTAAAGAAGATTGGCCAAACACATATCCAAAGGTGGCTGAAGTCACCACTTATTTCACAAGGACATACTTTCAGTCGTCCTTCTCCCCAAGCCACGGTAACTAGGGACTCTTACCACTTGGGGTGGGGGGAATTACCTGGGAAAGACATCTAAAATATGTAGTCACAATCACAGACCAGTCTTCACATAATCATTCTGGAGATGATAGCAGTCCTCCTAGCGCTGCATGCCTTTCAGGACAGCAGTCCTCCTAAATGTGATCTCTGTTCAGAAAAAATAACATGGCAGTTGTCCGGATCATCAACAAACAGGAAAGAAGAACCAGATCTCATCTATTATGTTGCGAGACCATGAGTGTGTGGCAGTGGGTGATATCTTCTCTCTGCTTTCTAATGGTAACACATACTCCGAGGAAGTCCAATGTGTTAGCAGACAGGTTGAACAGGTCTATCCTTCTACCTCACTTTGACAGGTTGAACAGGTCTATCCTTCTACCTCACAAGTGGTCTCTCAATCTGATAGTCAAAGACCAGATATTCAGCCATAGAGGCAAACCTTGCTGCAATCTCTTTGCATCTCCCCACTACACCAAGTGCAACAAGTGCTTTGCTCTGATCCCCCAGACGGGGGAGGCACTGAGGGATACTCTGCCCCACATATAGCCCCCAGAAGTCCTTTACGGCTTCCCGCCCATTCCTTTGATTCCAAAGTTCTTACAGAAAGCAATAGTGATGATCAGCACAGTCATCCCCCTACTGGCCTCAATAAGTATGGTTTCCCTTCCACTGGCCTAATCTAATACACCTTCCTTGTGTGCTGGGCTCGGCTCCAGATCTACTCTCCCACATGTCACGGTCTCCTCACCCAGATATTCAATCCTTCAAAGTTGACTACATGTTTTTTCTGATTCCAATGATGGCGAGACAGTCCAGATTTTCATCCCAGAAACCTTCTAGATGTAAGACTTACAAAAGTAAATAGAAAAGGTTCTCCATCTAGGCAGTTGAGAACAATCCTGATCCTTTTTCAGTTCCTCTTCCAGCAATCTTGGTGCTCCTGGCCTATCTTTTTCAGAGTGGAATCAGCAATTCCCTATCAAAGTACAACTAGCAACCTTATCTTCCTTTGACACACCAACTGTATCATTAAGACTATCAAAAGCCTTTCTTAGAGGAAGTTATCTGTTGAACCCCCTCACCCCCCACTTAGAGATCCAGTTTCTTCTTGGGATATTACCACTTTACTGAAAGCCCTAACTTGTCCTCCTTTTGAACTTGTTGCCAAAATTGATTTAAAATTTCTGTCACGGAAAAGTCTGTTCTTAGCTGCTGTTAATTCTGCTAGGAGAATTTCAGAGCTGCATGCCTTGTTTGCAAAACCTCCATACACATTTTTTCACAAAGACAGAATGTATTTGAAAACTAACCCTTCCTTTCTTCCACAAGTGATTTCTATCAAACAAATTATAAATCTCCATGTGTTTTTCCCCAAATTTTCAAACAGAGGTGTGTGCACATTACACCTACTAGATGTTCCCCATCAGTTAAAATTCTGTTTACATTGGACAAAAGACTTCAAGAAAACTGATCAGCCATTTGGTTCTTACTCCCCAATGGTTGCCTGTATGTACATCCTAAGTTTACAAAGAAAGGAGTTTAGCACTGCCGACATCCTCAAAAGCCCGTTCTACTAGATCTGTAGCTTTGTCAACAGCCTTCTTTTCCAGAGTACCTCTTGATGGCATCTATGCAGCCACGTCTGGTCCAAGGTCCATACCTTCATATCAAATTATAAACTGACTTGACATACAGTCCAGATGAAGAGCCTCTGGTTTGGCTGTGCTCTGGATTATCCTTCCATAGTAGATGGAGATTGTGTCTCATAAGATGAGAAACAGTTGGAAAAGGCAACGGATACAAAAGCTGTGTCCTCACCATAATAGATCTGTGTTGTCTGTTTCTGTCCTTCCTCAGCTCCCCCCCCCCTTCCATATATTTATGGCATTTGGCACTTTTAACTCCTGGGCCACTCTTGCTGACTTCGCCTTAGCTCTTAAGAGGTTCTTTGTCAAGACTAAGTTTTTCAGCCGATTTCTTATTTCACTATTACACACTATATACTTGCCTTTTTTTCTTGTGGACAAACTCGATCTGAGGGAGATGGGTCAACATGGGGAATTATGGGTAAGGGGAAACAGCCTGACCACAGGATCCAAACTTAAAAGTGGCCAGAGTTGGTTGCGAAGACCCATACATTGAGAAAGGATGGAAACAGACAACACAGGCCTGTCCTGTCATTAGGGTGAATACATGCCTTGTTTTTCTTGGATCTGTGACCACTAAAAGACTTATTTTAACAAGTTAGAGAACATTTTATCCTAACTTTTGCTTTAATAACTAGTCATACATGTTTTTTTTTGTTTTTGTGAACAAGTTATTTAACTGACATCATGCAGCTTTTTCCACTTTTTCTGAGGTAGTAAATTTTTTTGTTTGCTTTTTCCATCCTTGTCTATTATCCCTCTTCTTTTGTGAATGGTTTTGTTTTATTAACTGTAACATGATAAACGTTTTATAACTCTGAAGAGAATTAAATAAAAACGGTTCAGTGCCTTGAGGATTGTGCTGTAACTGTAACACAACTGGTTCATGAACTGGTAATCGTTCACAAAAAGTTTAGTATACTGACACAGGCAAACACTCAGAATTTTCTGAGGGGAAACAATTGAGCAGGTCTTACCTTCACAAGGATATCCAGCTGTGCTGCTCCTCGTTCATCCAGTGGGCCCAAATTCTGGTTAACCAAAGAGCAGAAATTGTGGCACAAGTCCAGAATCTCATTCAGACAGTGAAATACCTGCAGTAAGGAAAACGTATTAAAAAAAACACTGTGACTATTAAATGTACCATTCAAGTAGTTAGCTCTCATCAATACAATATATAAAAAAGTAGCTAAACTGTGAAGGACAGTGTACAGAGCAGCACTGTTATGATGCTTGAGAATGGAACACTGATTACAAGACAAAATATAATACAGGACAAATTTAATTGAGTTTTGCTGTGTATTCTGTCACATAATGCTCTGTTATGATGGGTAAGGTGGGACTGCAAGTGGAATTCTGAACACCTAACATTACCTTTACAGTCAAGTGGCACTACACAAGCACAGTGCCGGTATGCTTTCTTGCTGCTCAGCTCCACTGTATCACTGTTAGGAAAGACCATCTTAAACTCTATCACTGAAGTATCCCTGAAAAATATACCCTTCCCAAAGTAAGTCCTATGTGACTGGCTAAAAACAGGACCTGTCTGTTCATTTTACTTCTTCCCAAAAACATACTTAGTTACACTACAAAAATTTTCTTTTCCTAGTGGGCAACGATCACTTAATGTAGTGATCCAATAGATTATACTACAGAAAATGTCAACTTCAAACATAAATTTCCTTGTCAAAATTAGGACAAAGTCCCAAGCTTATCCTCCTGGGTGGTTGCCTTTACTGACACAAACCTCTAATAACTGTAGCTCTGACGCAAGACCTACAAATAGGACACTAGAAGGTGAATATAATAGCTATGAAGACTATGTAGCTGCTACACAAAAATCTTCCATGCATACATTTTTAGAAAAAAATCATACCTGAGAGATAGCTACTGCCCTGGTTAACTGGACTTGCAGCAATGAAGGCTAAGAATGATTGTATTAAATTATGCTGCAAAAGGCACAGTCAGTCAACCATCTGATAAAGAAGTAACTTCAGACACTTCAAAACCTAATTTGTTTCAAGAAAAGGATGCAAACAATTTATAGAGTGCTTCCTTGATGAGTTGGACTTGTTAACATAATATCTAAACTGTTTATAGGCAACCATTCAATGCAATGCAACAAAAATGTACCTCTGTTATCACAGTTAGGAAAGAATATATGTAAGTTAACAGGCTGAGATTTTTTTCAGTGGCTACTTAGGCATAAAAGATGGGTTTCTATATACTGACACTGTACCCTTATGAATAAAAACAAATATAGAAAACTGATACATAATGCTTGTGATTCCTAAACTCTTCTATCTGAGGTAATGACCATTACATTATAAAGAATGTTTTCCAAGACAACTATTTGAAATGTGCAGTAGCAGCTGGTTCAAAAGAAGGGATTTTTTTCCCCCAAAAAGCAAAGGGGAACAAGTCCTTAAAGGGTTCTGCTATAGAAAGTGTATCTTAAAAATGCCTTGCACACCTTTCAAAAATGTTAAGAATACGGTATAAAGAACTGTTGTTTAAGTAAACTTAACATAACAGTACATGTTAGAATGATCACTGCAGCAGTAGCTTTATGAATTATATCCTGCCAAGGATACAGCACCGGATCAGCCTCCAAAGCTTCAGGGCACCTTCCATATCCCCAAGCTATCAGTCATCTCTAGCTGAGCTTAACTAGAAAGACAGGTTTGGGCACCAAGCTCTTAAGAGCTTTTATGCCAACAGACAGAGGGGGGGGGGGACGGACGGACTAGGCCCTGAAAGGACAAAGCTAGGAACAACAAAAAATAAGTATTCACACCCTGGCATAAATAATACATGAAAAAACAAGGGGGTGGAGGGAAGGAGCAGCTACTGCGGCAGTGATCAAACACCTATTGTTATGGTAAGTTTACTTACACAACTGCACCATGTTCATCATACTGATCAATGCTGCAGTAACCTTAGCTATATGGGTAGATTACCCTAGCTTACTACATTTAGGAGGTAGAAGGAGAAGGGTCCCGGAGCCCCTGAAGTATGGTCCTAGCAAAGCGTGATCTAGACCTAGAGAAGGAATCAAGCTTAAAGTACTTTGTAAAAGTATGCAGAGTGGATCAAGTCACTGCTTCTAGAATATTTTTTAAAACTAACACTTCCTAAAAAGCCATAAATGAAGCCAAACCCAGGTAAAGTGGGCCTTGATCCAGCATGCAATAGTTTTGTTGTGGTGAGTACAACAAAAGGTAACAGACTTGGACAACGATTTGGAAATGAACTCTGGTTTGACACAAGTTGTCCTTTCTTATTACCTACACAACAAATGCACAATTGATCCAAAGATCTAAAAGATTTAGTTCTGTCAAGATACTACCCGAATTGTCTGTGGATATCCAAGGTATAGAGTATCCTTTCTCCCTCATTTTTAGGTTCAGGAAGGAAAATGAGGAGATGGATAGTTTGACTTAAACTCAACACCACTTTAAGCATAAAATAAGGATTAGTTCTCAAAGAAACCCTGTCTCTGTGGAAAATGAGATAGGGATGACTCACCATAAGAGCTTGCAACTCAGACACCCTTACTACAGACATCAAAGCAATCAGTAAAATTGTTTTCCATGTTAAGAACCTCAAGTCAGCCAGGTTAGCTAGTTCAAATGGAGCAAGTGTTGCTTTCTCAAAGACAAAATTAAAATCTCGAAGAGGGGCCACTGGCTTTCTTGGCAAATAAATAAACCTTGATGGAGGAGTAAGAAAAGTCACAGGATGGTAACTCTCATAAATATTATAAAACCAGGCAGAAAGTAGCCCAGAATGGGTGTTGGTTATGTTGCTGGCAGCAACTAGAAAACTTTTTCCATTTGCTTATATATGATTTTCTAGTAGCAGGCTTTCTTGCTTTCATTAGTACCTGCTGCACATCTGCAGTAAATAGGTGCCTAAAGGGAAAACACCCCTGTTTTTGCGTGAGGAGATCCAGTATGTGACAAAGTAGATGGACAGACAGCTTTTGACTGCCTTCAGAATGAGACAGGCAGTCAAGATCCCCACTATTAGACTGCTTCCCCGGTGACTGTTTTGAAAGTTACCATGACTGCATTGTCATCCTATCAGATCTCTGGTTGTTCTGCTGCTACTGACCACATCAATTGTATGGTTGACAAGCTCCTTTGAATTCTGGAAAAGGTGCATTGTGGAATTTGGCACTTCACACAACAGTGGAGAGGGAATTATCATCTTTTTCTGTGTTTTTCCTGTAAGCTTTTACTGACTGAGGCAAACACAGAAGCCCTAGCAAAGTGGGGGACATTGATGAAGTTTAGTCTATGAACCACCTAAAAAAGCAAAAAGGTAAAGAGATACACTGGCATCTGTTACCTTAGCTGAAGTATCTGTTGAACTGTCAGCAAGTCACATGGGGAAATTAACAAAATATGACAGCTGCCACTTGTTACTTCAGTTTGAGCTTGAGCAGTTCATCTGGTAACTCATCCAACGACTGGATCATTCTGAGACGGCCTTTATTAGAACCTTAACACAAGAGAAAAATAATTTATCTCCCTCAAGGAAAATGTGCAGAATATGTAAACAAACTTCCCAAACTTGCCTATAGCTCTAAGAACTAGGACACTGCAGTGTCAAGCCTTTTTAAAGGCAGGTGCAGTAATAATGGGTTTGGGCTTGGGAGTCTCTATACAGTAGGCTCAGTGTTTGGGAAGTCAGAGTCCAGTATCCTCACAATTGATGCTGTAACATCAGGGCTTTCCCATGAAGATCTGACAATTTGCCTTGTCATTTTATCATTAGCAGGGTCCACCCAGAAATAAGGCCCATGTTCCAAAAGGCTTCCAGCTGGATCCTTTGCAGAGAGATAGTACAGTTGTGTAAGATCTTACCATAACAGTAGATGTACTTCTCTTCACTGTGACAGTATTCCTTACAATAGGGATCCCCTGCCAAGGGTGGACCGATGTCCGGCCATTATACCAAAGCTTTTAGATTGCTTTAAGGTATACCATAAGGTCACATATGTATGCTCCCCACATGCAGCGTAGGGCATAATGGTGATGTCCAGAAATACCATCCTCAGAAGTGAGAGCCCCAGTAGGAATGCCAGTCCAAGGGATAAAAGAGGTAACCAGTACATCCAGAAGAGAAAAGAACAAGGGGGAGGAGGGAGGGAGGGCATCAATACTGCAGGAGTGAAGAGAAGGACATCTACCGTTATGTTAAGACCATACACAACCGTACTATGTCCTTCCATTTCCCTTTTGCAGTATTCCTTACAATAGGGAGAGCGGCAAAGCTCAGGAAGAAGACAGGGAGGAAGACAGACCAGCAGAGCCCTCTAGGAACCCATGAAGAATGAACCTAGCAAAGCCAACTCTAGCGCTAGATATCACAACTTATAGTGCTTGGTAAACATATGCACCGAAGTCCAGGTAGCTTCCTCAAGAATACAGTAAGTATCCATATTCATTGGAAAAAGCACTAGAAAAAGTCACAGCCCAAGTAGAATGAGCCTTACCAGAAGAAGAATGGCTCTTGCCATGGAAAGTATAACAAAAATAAATGGTTTAAGAAATCCAAGAAGAAACAGTTTGCTTAGAAACAGCCAAACCTAAGGATCTAGGATGAAAGGAAACAAAAAGCTTATCAAATTTACGAATAGTCTTAGTTGTATCCAAATAAAATTTGAGTCGTATATGCACATCCGAAGTGTGCAGCACCTTCTCACTAGCAGGCAGCGGAAAAGGGAAAAAAATTGGGCAAATGAATAGACTGATTAAGAGACAACTCATTCACCACTCTGGGCATAAAAGAAGGATATGTATGAAGGGACACACTGTTCTTATGGAACACTAAAAAAGGAGGACAAGCCATAAGGGCTTGAAGCTTAGACACCTGTCTGCAGAAGTAAGGACTAATAAAAGTAAAGTCTTCCAAGAAAAATGCTGTAAGGAAACTGAAGCTGCAGGCTCAAAAAGGAGACTAGGTAAAATTTTCAACACATAATTATGATCCCAGGGAGGAGGACAGGCTTCCTGGTAGGTCTAATATGAAGGACGCCTTTAAGAAACTATTTAGCCTCAAATCTAGAAATTAAAGGAGGTGATAAAGGCAGACAAGTAGAAATAGCTGGTAAGTGGGCCTTAACAAAAGAATATGCTGACCCAGCATTGAGCAGTTCACACAGATAAGATAGATCCACAGAAAGTGGATCCAAATTACGAGAAAGACACCAAACAGAAAAACCTCTTCCATTTGGATAAGAAGAATTTCCTAACTGTGGACTTCCTGGCCTCCTGCAGGACCCTAAGCATGTCCTCAGAAAAAAAGTGTCTGTATGGAATCAAAATCCTATCATCCACAATGTCAGTTGAAGAGTGGACAGGTGAGGATGGATGAGAGGTCCCTTGTCCTGAGTGAGCATGCCCACCTTGTGAGATAACTGATGACTGCCCTTGGCTAAATGCAGAAGAAGAGGGAACCAATGCTGTCTTGGCCAAAAGAGAGTCACCGGCAAGATCATGGGAGCATCCTGTTGTATTTTGAACAGGACCTTTGGAATGAGGGGAAGGGGAGGAAAGGCATAAAGAAAAATCCCCTTCCAGGAAAAAAAGAGGGCATCCACCTTCCAGACCACAGGACCCAGGACTCTGGCACAAAAAAGAGGAAGTTGTCTGTTCTGAGGGGAGACAAAAAGATCTACCTGGAGAGTACCCAACTGGTGGACAATGTCCAGAAACGCATCCCAGTGAAGCATCCACTCGTTGGATTGTGTTATGGACCTGCTCAGAGTGTCTACCACAATGTTCTGACCTGAGGAAATATAAACTGCCTGAAGAGTCACATGACACTGGATAGGTAGTTCCTACACCAGAAGAGCCAATCTGCAAAGGAAGTAAGAACTCGTCTTCCCTTGCTTGTAGGCATACCACATCACTGTGGTATCATCTGTAAACACCTAGAGAGGCCCTGGTGAGAAAAAACAGTGAAGAGACAGCAGAACAGCTCTCATTTCTTTGACACTGACATGGTCTTTCTTTTGTTGGGGGGGACCAAGGACCCTACACCTTTAGAGAGCCAAAGGAGGATCCCCATTCCACATCTGAAGCATCTGCAATCAGCTTCTGAAAGGAAAGAGGGGGCTGAACGGGGATCTCTGGACTGATAATCAACTGCTGAATCCACCACTGAAATTCCATCTTAAGGTACGGAAGAACAGGGACTAAGAAGTCCGGGGGGATGAGAATGCTGAAGCCAAACTGACTTTAGAAAACCACTGAAGTTTTCTCATGTGGAGCTTTGCAAAAGGGAGCATAGGAATGGTTCAGGCCATAAAACCTAGAGCTCTTAGAAACTTCCTTGCTGTGATTAAGGCCTGATGAAGAAGGGACTGAAAAAAGGAAACGAGAGTCAAGGCCTTGGGAGGAGGCAGGGATGGAATAGTCCGGATCCTGCACCCCAGAAAAAATAGTTGTGTAAACTCTTACCATAACCATAGATGCTCTTCTCTTCTATGTGCTGCAGTATTCATAACATGAGGGGAGTCCACACCTGGCTGACTGGAATGTCTGGCCAGCATACAAAAGTCTAAAGCTACTGCAGGGTAAGTACGACGTCACACATAGATCCAGTCCTACGTCAGTCAAAGTGATGTCAGGTATAAAGCAAATGTCAGCATGCACCCATTCTCGGAACTGAATGCCCCAGGAAGAACACCAGCCTGAAAAAGGTAATGAAACACACAATCAGCAAACAGGCAGGCATCAGGGGGAAGGCGGGGGGGGGGGTGAAGACTAGTGCAACACGTAAAAGAGAGAGACATCTATGGTTATGGTAAGATTTTACACAACTGCTCTATGTCTTTCTATTCATATACTGTAGTATTCATAACATGACAGAGAATACCAAAGCTCATGCAGAAGAAAAGTTGGGTGGAGGGGCAGTAGCATTCTCTATAAACCCCTGAAGGATAGCCCTTGCAAAACGATCTCTAGACCTGGAAATGCCATCCAACTTATTACGTTTTGTGAAAGTGTGTACACAAGACCAAATAGCTGCTTCTAATATGGATGAGGTGTCCAGACCTTTGAAAAAAGCACCAGAAAAGGCCTCAGCTCTAGTGTAATGTGCCTTAAATGGGAAAGCAATAGTTTTCCCATGAGACACACAGCAGAAGGAAATGGTTTTAGAAATCCAGGTGGAGACAGTCTGCTTGGAAACAGGGCTGCCCAGAGCCGTAGGATGATGAGAAATAAAAAAAAAATCATATTTCCTAATAGGCTTGGTTTTGTCTAAATAAAATCTGACTTGTCTACGCACATCCAAGGTGTGCAAAATCCTCTCACCAGAGGATTGTGGAGATGGAAAAAAGGTGGGCAGATTAATGGACTGATTAAGTGACAACTCATTCACCACCTTGGGCATAAAGGAGGGATACATGTGTAAGGAGACCTCATCCCTGTAAAACCCAGTAAAGGGGGAAGAGGCCATCAGTGCATGAAGTTCTGAGGCTCTTCTGGCAGAGGTGATGGCCACCAGAAGAACTGTTTTCCAAGTAAAATGCTGAAGAGAAGAAGAAACTGCTGGTTCAAATGGGGCCTAAGCAAGTTCCTCTAGAACAAAATTTAGATCCCAAGGAGGAAGAACTAGTTTCCTTGGTGGTCTGATATGAAAGACACCATTTAGGAAAAGTTTAACATCTAACCTTGAAGCCAAGTCAGGAATCATAGGCAGACAGGCAGAGATTGCTGAAAGATGAGCTTTCACTGAACAGTAGGACAATCCACTCTTCAGTAATTCACACAGGTAAGACAGAACCACTGGAACATCCACCAGCAGTGGCTGTAGGTCCTTAGAAAGACACCAGATGGAAAACCTTTCCATTTGGAAATACAGGATTTCCTAATATTGGGTTTTCTGGCCACCTACAAAATTTGCAGCACGTCCTCAGAGAAAAGGTGTCTGAAAGGAATCAAAACCCTATCACCCACAGGGTCAGTTGTAGGGTTGACATCTGTGGATGTACTAGAGATCCTGCAACTGCTGTCTTGGCCAAAAGGGGGTCACAAAGAAGATTTCTGGTTGCTCCTGTTGGATCTTCAACAGGACTTTTTGGAGAAGCGGGAAGGAGGGGAATGCATAGAGAAAAATCCCCTTCCAAGAGGAAGATATGGCATCTACCTTCCATGCCCGAGGATGGAGAACTGTGGCACAAATCTTTGAAAGTTGTCTGTTCATAGGGGAAGTGAAGAGATCTACCCGAGGTGTACCCCAGTGGTGGACAATGTCCAGAAACACATCTCTGTGCAACATCCATTCACTGGAATGAGTCAAGGACCTGCTCAATGTGTCTGTCACAACACTTTGAATGGAAGGGATATAGACTGCCTGGAGGGTGAGTTGACTCAGAGGCTAACTCCCAAGCTTGGAGGGCCAATCTTCACAGGAGATAAGACTTGGTCTTTCCCTGCTTGTTGACTGTGGTGTTGCCTGTGAACCACTTTCGGGTACATGGAAGAAGAAGAGGTTTGAAAATTTGCATAGCGAAAATGAGGGCTCTCATCTCTTTTATGTTTATGTGTTCCCTCTTTTGGGAAGGAGGCCACACATCTCGAACCTTCCAGGATGCCAGGGTTGCTCCCCATCCCAAGTCTGAAGCTTCCACAAACAGCTCCTGAGTAGGAATGGGTGGCTGTAAGAGCAGACCTGGATTCAAAGAAACCTGCTGAATCCACCAGTTCAGTTCCTTTCTCAAGCAGTGAAGAAGGGGAATAAACTCCAATGGGAGAGCGTGTAGCATCCATACTGATCTGAGGCACCACTGAAATTTCATGTGCGAGCTTGCCTAGAGGTAGCATGGAGCTAGTGGAAGTCATAAAGCCCATGAGGCAGAGAAACTCCCTGGCAGTCAGGGACTGCAGTGGCATGAGAGCCTGCAAGTAGGTACTGAGACAGCGAACGTTCTGGAAAGGCAAGGACGCCAACATCCTGTGTTGTTTATATTCTGCATCCTAGAAAAACATGGTCCTGCGAGGGGACCAGGGTAGATTTTTGAAAGTTGATGGTGAATCCTAGACCCTCCAGTACAGACACCATGAAGAGCAGATTCTCCTGAAGGGTGTCTGAAGAATGAGCCTGGAGAAGAAGGTCGTCCAGGTATGGGAAAATCTGAATACCCTTTAGTCTGCAAAAGGCTAGAACAGCAGCTAAATATTTTGTGAAGACCCTTGGAGCCATAGACACTCCAAATGGCAAGTCAGAGAATTGAAAATATGAGGAATCAATAGCAAAGCAGAGATGCTTCCTGAACCGTGGATGAAAAGGAATGTGAAGCCAAGCATCTTTGATGTCCAAAGATACCATATAGGCCTGAGGAAGAATGAGGGAAAATAGTGTGTTTAAGGATAGCATGCGAAAGGTGGGAACCTTCAGGAAGGTATTTAGGTGTGACAAGTTTAGGTTGGGCCTCCAGGAGCCATCTTTCCTGGGAACCAGGAAAATCCTGGAGTAAAACCTTTTCCCTATTTGGGAAAGTGGCACCACCTGAATGGTACCCCGAGAAAGAAGACTGGAAATAACTTGTGGAAAGTAATCCAGCTGTTCTTTTGGAGGTTGTGGAATACCCCTGAAGGAAGGTGGAGTCTTCCACACCATGAAGGATCCTTGAAGGATGACTGAGAGGACCCAAGAGCCCTGGGGAAAGAAAAAGGGGTCTGGCTGCAAGAAGGTTGGTAGTCACAGACTACCTGGCTTGCTTAGAAAGGGTTGCTTCTGAGCAGCAGGACAGGATGCTGAAGACTTGGCACACTATTGCTTCCTAGTATCTTTTTTACCCTTGGAGGGCAGAGATCTGGAGGGTTTCCTTACAAAGTGAGTTTTAGAAGGGTAGTTCCTTTGAAATCTGGGAACCGGGGACACAAAAATGTGTTTTATGTCATGTAGCTCTTTGGCCTTTTCTTGTAAGGACTTAAATAGTTCTGCAGGAGCACCAAACAAGGCCTTGTTAAGGGGTGCATCCATAAGTTTAGCCATTATGTCATCTGGCAAGGGCTGTAGTCTAAGCTAGGAGTACCTCCTGAGGACAAACCCTGAACCAGCAGTTCTGACAGATGTGTCCACAGCATCATAGCTACACTTAATTGAATGGTGTGTGACTTGAACAGAAGAGCTCAGAATGGAGGAAAACTGAGCCTTAGTAGGAGAGACTGGAAGCTCTGAAATTAGCTTACTGGAATCAGAGAGAAGGGCTAAAGAGTATTTTGCCATATGGGTCTGGTAGTTTATGGCTCTAAATGCCAAAGTAGCTGAAGTATAAATGTTCTTTCCCCAACCGCTCCATAACTTTACTCTCCCTGTCTGATGGAAGAAGGAAAGTGGAAGGCAACATCTTAGAAGCCTTATCAGCAGACACAGAAATAAAAGCAGGATCTGAAGAGTGACACTTACACAAGAATTAGGAATCCTCTGGCACCTTGTAAAACCTGTCTGGCCTTTTAGGGGCAGGAGGTTGGAAATCAGGGCACTTAGAAGCTACTGAAAAGACATCTAAAAAGCTGGAAGCACAAGGGGAACTGCAGATGGAGAAGGGGAATCCATCTGCAGAGGTCATAGTATCTTTTTTGAATTTCTGACACCTGAGAGCAATCCCATTTAAAGAACTCCCTCATTTTAACAATGGTTTCCAAATTCCAACCAAACTAAAAATAATAAACCAAAACCAGAAGCAAAAAAACAGATGAAAAGTAATTGGAAGAAGACACACTGTAAACTACCATATAAAAGTAAAACACTTTTGTTCCTTTATTTACTCCACAGAACTTCATCAGACAACATGAAACACACACTAATCCTAGGTGACATAGTGAAGTTGTATGAACAAAAAGTGTCTAGTGGTTATTTAACATTCTATTTAATCCAATCCGCTGATTAATAGTTGTTTCTGATTAGTTGTTTTTTTTTATAAATATCCAAACCACCACCTTCAGCTGACAGCATCATGGTACCAACAAAGGATACCCGTGATGATATTTCCAATACAGTTGTTCACCAAACACTTCCAAATAGTATTCCAAAATGCAGTTTATTCACACACCAGCTATAAATACAGTTTATTCACACTACAGATTAAATGCTTTCATGTTTCCAAAACTGGAAACTTCATCAGAATCTGCCATCAAATTCCCGTACAAATTTAAAAAGCCATTTCCCCATCCTCATTGGCCAGATTAACATAAACAACCAATCATTATATGTCACTATAACATCCATAGGATTAAAAACCCCAATTATATATATATATATATATATATATATATATATACTTAAAATATCTGTATTGAAAATATTAATACATATATAAATATATATGAAATATATGGAAAATATATATATGTATATGTAACAAAAAACAAAAGGCATAAACAAAAAACAAGAAACAAAAATCCCCACAAAACATTCATTTCCACATATACATATATAATATAATGTTTTGAAACTGTCCAAAACCTTTTTACAATCTACTTGCCCTCAGTTTTAAGGGAGGGGCCAGCGAAATGTGGTCATTCAGTCCAGGGGGAAAACAAGTGTCTAAATGTAATTGCCAGATTAGTTCTCTAAATTCCAACCTGGACTCCCAATCCCACCCCTTTCTTGTAGTCTAACCATTTCAAGTACCCAGAACCTGAAATCAGCCCCCTAACATATAACTGAATGCCTATATAGGGCATCAGTTTCTTTTTTCTATTTATTTATTTTATACGTATGCTCATAGATTCTCTGTCTACGGCTACATTCGGTTTTTCCCATATAGAATGCAAAACATGTTGAACAATAGGCTAGGTAAACTACCCCTTTGGTTAGAAAATTAAAATATCCCATTGGATGGATATAATCTCACTCTAGAATTATTCAATCTCACCTCAACCATGTTAGCCATAAAGGGGCATTGGAGACAGGTTCCACATTTAAAAGTCCCTTTTCTGGCTCCCTCCCTCTCGGGCAGGTAGGTATGTCCTTTTTAAAAAATGTCCTTCAAATTAAATTTCCTTTTAAAACTAAATTTCAAATGCCTAGAGAGCATATTTAACTTAGGCATACTCGCAAATAACTTCCAGTTTCTTGTAATGATTTTCTGAATCTTCCCTCACATCGTGGTTATAGGATGTTACTAAATAAGCTACATTCATATCCTCCCCCTTAGGTTCCCCATTCGTATAACTTCTTGTATTACTTATACCATTAATGTTAACTGATATTGCGTCACTTAATATGGGAATATATTTCTTTCCCCACCCTATTAACACTTCATCTTTAAGAGGGTTAACCAGGGTATCAGGATATACTCTCTATGTAATTAGCCTCTTAATGTAATCTAATTCCTTCTCTAAATCCTCCCTCATACTGTACCATCTGCCCCTTAACAATATTTTTCCTTTGTGTAAAGGGGTGGTCACTCTCAAAATGCAAACATGAATTTAAGAACCATTTTTTTCTAAATAGATGGGATACATACCTCTTATTCATAAAATACTTATGAATACTTGCATCTAAAAAATGTACCTCATTAAACCCTATCTCATGGGTAAAACACAAAAAATCAGTAGTATTATTAATATATCTTAAAAAGGGGTCAATTAATTATAGGGGACTATGCCTAACCATAAAAATGTCATACAAAAAGTGGCAGTATGCCCTAATATATCGCCTGTACTCAGAATTAAATATTAAATGTTTTAACCAATACAGCAAAACTGTATTAGCAAAAATGGCCACATATGATGCGCCCATGGCCACCCCATCTAACTGCTGATAATGTTCCCCTTGAAAATAAATAAAATTATATTCCAAAACTAACTTCATATTTTCTAGCACCAATCTAAAGTCGTTCTTATTCAAAAACCTGAAGTCCCCAATCATCTCCTCAAACCACTCAAGTTCCTTCTCATAAGGGATGACTGAGAAGAGGTCCTTCACATCTATGGTCAAAAAGTGAAAATTTTCATCAAATTCAACTTTCCCTATCTTTGACAAAAAATCCCATGAACCTATTAAAATATGGGGGTATAAGCCATAAAAGGCTTTTCATTTTCAATCTACAAATATTGCCAAAGGTTTGGTCTTAGAACCTGCTGATTTTACTACCGGTCTCAAATGGTGGATCAAGTGGGTCCTTATAGACTTTCAGGATTCAAACATTCCATGAATATATGGCTTCGTAACCATTAGGAAATCAAACAATTGCTTATTGACCGTCCCTTGTAATCAATTATCTTCCAAAACCATATCTATCCTACGGTAAGCAATATTCACTTCATTACAAGAAACTTGGGAATATCTCCCATCTGAATTTAATATGTAACATTTTAGCCAAATAACTCTATTGTTCCATAACTACCCCTCCCCCCACACACACACCCTTGTCTGGTTTCATAATTTGTATATGCTTGTTCTCACTCAATTCCCACATATCTTCCTCTTCTTTTGTTAAATTACTCCTATACCATTTCTTAGCTTTAAAATGTGTTTTAACCTTGTTGCACACTAATATCTCAAAGTTATTTAATTCCGGATGTAAGGGGGGGGGGTGAATGTGCTTTTCTTCAAGATATCCCTAGTTTTCATTTGTGTTGATTCATTAAACATAACTTCTAAATTCAGCTTCCTCATGAACATCTTGATAACCAAAATGGTATTAGCCATATTACCATTTTTGGCAGGTATGAAGGTAAACCCCTTCTTAAATAAACTAAAATGACTAATATTAATATCAATGTGTGTAATTAAACACGTGAAAATTCCCTAATGTAAAAATAGAACCTGACTTCTGTATTGTGCATCTATCCCCTATAAGTTGTTCATTATTTCTAATTCCAGGGCCTATTATTGGTTTCTCCCTCTGTTCCAATGTTCCCTTTACGGTACGGGATGGTATCCTTGTCTACCTTGCTGTCCATTCTGTCCTCTCCCTCTTATCTGGGCATACATATAAGTATGTAGGAAACTGGGTGAGTGTTGCCTGATGAAGTTCCATGCAGTGAATAAAGGAACAAAACTGCTTACTTTTATATGCTGTTTTATGGTGTGACTTCTTCAGAGTATGATTCTCTCATGTTTTGTTTTTGGTTGATTACTATTTTTAGTTTGGTTGGAATTTGGAATTGTTGGTTTTCACTACGGGTGTGCAGTTCATTTGAAATCCAAACACTTTACATTTTTAATTGGAAAAAGAGTGGCAGCGTTTTTTTACTGAATTGAAAATGGAAGAAGCCAGTGACCTGGGTATGTTTCCTAAGGACGATAGCATTTCCTTGGCACAACTAATGGCATTACTGTCCAAGGTAAATGCTAAAGTAGACAAAATTATTTCATCTGATGTTAATGCAACTAAAAGGCTTGAATAGACAAAATCTTTAACAATGGACTTGTACTTCTTAATTTGGTTAAATAAAGCGATTTCATTAGGGGATGGCAGTACCAGGTGTTTACAAATGCAGAATGAACATTAACACCAAGACAAAAACTTTATAAATTAGAGAAATTATTAAAGAAATATTGGGGCTTAAAACTAGACATTTTCTTTCAAGACTGTATTAAGGTGCAACGAGTCCTGAAAGGCTTAAAAATTTACAAGCATCACAGCATTAAAAACGGCATCTTTTTACACCATGAGCTTTTGGACCTCTTTGATCATATGGGGCTTGAATATATGAAGCTTCTCATAAGGAAAGTACAGTTTTGTACCTACCATAAAATGTAGATGTTCGAGTGTTCACCCTGCTGCAGTCATCACACTTGGGGTTATCCTGTCGTCAGGCGGTCCCGCAGTCGGACAGAATTCCAAAGTCTTGGTCCGGCGTCGGTTGCTTTCGCCTCTTCCTTGACATCAGTGCGCCAGGGGTATATATAATGCAACCGCCGCCATTTTCTTCATTTTTTTCTTGCCCCAGATGTAAGGTGCCCCCAAAAAGGTGGTCAGAATTAGTACCAAATGGAGTGAACACTGCACAAACACAAAATCCCTTCAGCTATAAGCAAATACATCAGTAAGGCATAGAAGAGATTTAGCCAGTATATCAGAGGGGATGGAGGGAGGGTAACCTGGACTGCAGCAGGGTGAACACTCGAACATCTACATTTATGGTAGGTACAAAACTGTACTATGTTCATCATGTTACCCTGCTGCAGTTATCACACTTGGGTTGAATCCCAAAGCTAAGGTAGGGGGGAGGTATCATAGAGGGTTAGTGGAGACAATAAGGCCCTGCAGAACTGCAGTGGCGAAGCCCGCCCTGGACTTAGAGTAAAGAGGTAAGTGATGTTTGGTAAAGGTGTGTACTGAACTCCAAGTTGCAGCTTCTAAAATTTCCTTGGTTGGAACCCCCCTGAGAAAGGCTGTAGAGGTAGCTGTTGCCCTGGTAGAGTGGGATCTAATGGTAGCAGGAACTGGTTTCCCATGATGGGTATAGCAGAAACATATGCAATGACCTATCCATTTAGAAATGGTTTGCTTAGATATAGCCTTCCCTTGAGAAGCTGTAACATAGGATACAAAGAGCTGGTCAGTTTTTCTGAAAGCCTTAGTTTTGTCTAAGTAGTAACGAAGCTGCCTGTGAATGTCCAAGGAATGCAGGAGTCTCTCACCTTTGTTCTGTGGATTGGGGAAGAAGGTGGGTAAGTGGATGGTTTGATTTAAAGCTACACTGGAAACCACCTTAGTCATAAAGGAAGGATTAGTTCGTAGAGAAACTCTGTCTTGATGAAAAATGAGGAAAGGTTCCACTGACATTAGTGCCTGTAGCTCTGAGACTCTCCTAGATGAAGTTATTGCTAGGAGCAGGGCAGTCTTCCATGATAGGAACTGAAGATCTGCAGAGAAAGCTGGTTCAAAGGGAGGTAGCGTTAGTTTTTCCTGAACAAAGTTGAGGTCCCATGTTGGTGTAGGAGCTCTCCTGGGTGGTCTAATGTTTTTTGCCCCTCTGAGGAACTGCCTTAGAAGAGGATGTGAAAATAAAGGAGGATCCGTGTTGTAGTGAGCTGAAATAGCTGAAGCATGGATTTTAATTGAAGAAAAGGAAAGTCCTTTGTGCAACATCTCAGCTAAATACTGTAGAATGTGAGGCTGAATTGTGTCTTGGCCTTTAGCTTGGTTCCAGGCACAAAACCTTTTTCATTTGTCCGAATAAGCCTTCCTGGTGCTTGGCCTCCTGGCTTCCAGAATAACATCCAGAACTGCTTGTGAAAGAGGAGCTGGTTGGATGTTTAGTTGATTTGCCATGCAGCCAGATTTAAAGTTTTGAGTTGTCTGTGCAGAATCTGTTTGCTTTGTAATGTGAGCAAACTGGGTATTTGAGGCAATATCCATGATGGGCTGTGGGCCATATTTTTCAATAGCGGATACCAGTGCTGGCGTGGACAGTCTGGGGCTATGAGGATCAGTCGTGGTCTCTCCTTTTTGACTTTCAAAAGAACCTTTGTGAGGAGAGGTAATGGAGGGAAGGCATATGCTGTCAGGTTTTTCCAACTGAAAGAGAGCGTCCACTTTCCAAGCTTGATGGTGAAATGTCCTTGTACAAAATTGTCAGTTGGTAGTTTTGAGGACTGGCAAACAGGTGTATGTTTGGAAGGCCCCATTTTTGAGTTATCATTGCAAATATTTGTGGATCTAGTTTCCACTCGTGGGGATCTTTGATGTTTCTGGTGAGGTCGTCTGCCAATGTGCTCTTCTGTCCTGGTAGGAATTGAGCTTGTAACTGGACTTGGTAGGCCAGAGCTGTGTTCCATAAGATCATTGCTTGCCTGCATAGAGGGTAGGAATGTGTACCCCCTTGTTTATGTACCACATTACTGTGGTGCTGTCCGTCTTTATTGCAAGTTGTCCTGGATGTAATAGATCCTTGAAGGCTGTCAGAGCTTCCTGTACAGCTAGCATCTCTTTTTGATTTATGTGCAGATTTCTTTGATCTGCAGTCCATAGGCCTTGAATGCATTGTCCTGCCATGTGTGCCCCCCAGGCGTAGTCTGAAGCATCTGTTGTGATAGTCTGCCTGGCTGGGGGCAAGGTGAAAGGCTGACCCTTGTTGAGGTGACATGCCTGTGACCACCACAGAAATTCCTGTTGTAGGCAGGGAATGAGAGATATCGTGTCCAAGCTGTGGCTGTGTTGAGACCATACGCTTTTTAGGTAATTTCCTCATATGCAGCTTTGCAAATGGTATTATTAGTATGCAAGATGCCATGAAGCCCAAAGCCTGCAGAATTTTTCTTGCAATTAATTGGGTCTTTGTTGCCATTGTCTTGAAATATTGAGTCAGTTGTAGTTGCTTGTCTGGCATAAGATAAGCCTTCTGGGCCGTTGTACTCAAGCTGGCACCCAGGAATGTCATTTTTTGTGAGGGTACTAGTTTTGACTTCTTTTCGTTTACTGTGTACCCCAGGCAGTTTAGTAGATGCTTTACAAACGCCAGATGATGTAAGACAATGTCTTTGCTTTCTGCTTGGATGAGGCAGTCGTCCAGGTATGGATACATTTGAATTCCTCTTTGTCTGCAGTATGCAATTACTGGTGCCAGGCATTTTGTGAAAACTCTGGGCGCAGTAGAGAAGCCAAAGGGCAGTGCAGAGAATTGGTAATGGGTTGAACCTGCAATGAAACGGAGGTATCTTCTGCAACTTTGTCTGATAGGGACATGCAGGTATGTCTCCTTGAGGTCCAACGTTACTAGCCATGCTTCCTTGCCCAACATGGGAAGTAGCTGCTGTAGTGTTAGCATCTTGAATTTGGGTACTTGTAAGTAAGTGTTTAGAATTGAAAGGTCCAGAATTGGTCTCCAGGCATTGTCCTTTCTGGGCTCTAGAAAGAGTCTTGAGTAAAATCCTTGGCCTTGCTCTCGAGTAGGTACCAGCTGAATGGCTCTCATGTCCATGAGAGCTGTAATTTGCTTTTGTGCCTCTGCCCATTGATTTTGTGGCAGGTTTGGCATTCCTCTTTTCATTGGCAAGGTGTGAAAGTGGAATCTGTATCCTCGCAAAATAATTATGTCTAGGACCCATTTGTCCCTTGTGACAATGTGCCAGTTTGTCTGCAAAAAGTGCGAGTTTTCCCCCCAAGGGGGCTGCCAAGAGAGTATTGCTTGGCCAGATGAGGTGCAAGTCATTCAGTTTGTCTTCTGGTGGATTGAGACCTGTCTTCTCCTCCCTTCTGTGTTGTACTGCCCCATTGGTGAGGTTTATACTGGGCTTGTGGTTGTCCTCTGCCCCGTGGGTGTCTGTATTTACCCCTCTGCGGTCTGTCAGTGGCTGGAAAGGACCAATTTTTTGTTGGCCAGTTTCTGCTGAAGCGAGGGGGTTGTACTTGTAGGAAATCTTTGACTGTCTGCATAGATTTTGCCTTATCTTCCATTTTCTTTAAAACTTCTTCTGCTTTAACTCCAAAAAGAACATCCTGCTGTAAGGGAGCATCTAGTAGTTTTGCTTTAACATGATCAGGCAGAGTTTGTTCCTTTAACCAAGCATGCCTACGTATAACAGACCCAGTGACAGCTGCTCTGCAGGAGGCCTCTAAAGAATCAAACCCACATTGTAAGGTATGTTTGCCCACCTGCTCAGTGGTGTGCAACAGATCCTGTACTTCTTTCAATTCAGATTGTTGAGGGAGAGTGGTTATTCTTTGCTTTAACTGAGAGATTAGAAATTGCTGATACTTAAGTATGTGAAATTGACAATTCAGTGACCTCATAGCTAGTGTGGCTGAGGTGTAAACCTTTTTCCCCCACCTGTCTAGTGCTCTGGAATCCCTCTCAGAAGGTACTGGGTTTTTAGCCATAAAAGCCTTAGCCCCCTTGGGACCCTGGGAGATGGTCTCTGGGTCAGCTACTGGGCTTTTGTAAAGAAATTTGTCGGAATCAGGCACTCTGTGCAGGAGGAAGAGAGTCTGGGTTGAAACTGGATTCTAAATAGACATCATCCACAATGCCCAAAACTGGTGGGATGTCAAGTGGTCTGTGTTGGGGGAGTAAAAGAAAAGTACAGTTGTGTACACCTACCATAAATGTAGATGTTCGAGTGTCTTCACTGTTGCAGTCATAACTGTAGGGTGCTCCTGCCGGCAGGCAGCCCGAGGTCGGCCAGAATCCCAAAGTCTGGGTCCGGCGTCGGCTGTATAAGCTAGTATCCTGACGTCAGTACGCCTTGGTACATAGCCCTCAGCCGACGCCATCTTCTCCAGCCTTTCTTGCCCTAGATGTCAGAATACCCCAATAAATCAAAAATGAATCCAACAAGGAAACACAAATACACCACAAAAGAGAGAAGAAGAGGGATAGGAGGGAGGAAACCCGACTGCAACAGTGAAGACACTCGAACATCTACATTTATGGTAGGTGTACACAACTGTACTATGTTCTTCGTGTTTCACTGTTGCAGTCATAACTGTAGGGTGGAATCCCAAAGCAGTGTAGAGAGGGAGGAGGCTTTAGATAGAAGAAGGGAGGCAAGAATACCCTGCAAGACAGCAGAGGCAAAGCCTGCCCTAGACTTAGAAAACAAAGGGAGATTGTAGTGCTTGGAAAAAGTATGCACTGAACTCCAAGTGGCAGCTTCCAAGATATCCTTGGTAGGTACTCCTCTGAGAAAAGCTGTAGAAGTAGCAGCTGCTCCAGTAGAATGACTTCTAATGGTTCCAGGAAACTGTTTACCATGATGAGTGTAACAAAATCTGATCCCATAAGCAATCCATTTGGAAATGGTTTGTTTAGAAATAGGTTTTCCAAGTGAACTGGAGGCAAAGGAAACAAACAGTTGGTTAGACTTTCTGAAATCCTTAGTCTTGTCCAAGTAAAATCTTAACTGTCTGTGCACATCCAATGAATGCAAAATCCTTTCCCCTTTATTTTGAGGATTTGGAAAGAAAGTAGGAAGGTGAATTGTCTGATTCAAGGCCACTTTCGAAATCACCTTAGGCATGAAAGTAGGATTGGTCCTCAAGGATACTCTGTCCTGATGGAAAATAAGGCAAGGTTCCACAGCCATAAGAGCTTGCAACTCTGAGACCCTTCTGGCAGAGGTCAAAGCTAACAAAAGAACAGTCTTCCAAGATAGAAACTTAATATCTGAAGATGCAGCAGGCTCAAAAGGAGGCAAAGTAAGTTTTTCTAAAACATAATTAAGATCCCAGGCAGGGACCGGAGGGTCCTTGGAGGCCGCAAATTCTTAGCCCCCTCAAGAACTGCTTCACCAAAGGATGTGAAAAAAACAGGAGGATCAGAACTGAAATCCGCAGAGATAGCAGAAGCATGAATCTTAATGGAAGAAAATGAAAGTCCCTTAGATAAAAGCTCGAAGGTAAAGCAAAATAGAGGAGAGATCAGGAACCTGAGGATCAGAACCTCGGTCCTGCATCCAAATAGAAAACCTCTTCCATTTAGAGGCATAAGATTTCCTAGTGCTAGGCCATCTAGCTTCCAAAAGAACATCCAAAACTTGTTTGGGAAGACTAGAGGCAATCAAATTCCTTTGAAGAGCCAAGCTGCCAAGCAAAGGGTCTTGAGGTTGGAATGCAGTAACTGTCCCTGATGCTGGGACAGAAACGAAGGGTTCAGTGGAAGAATCCAAGGAGGCCCCGAGAACAGGAGCTTTAGAGTCGGATACCAAAACTGTCGAGGCCAATTTGGAGCAATCAAGATGAGGAACTTGGGCTTGTCCTGCTTTATCTTCAGTAGTACCCGAGGCAGTAGAGGAAGAGGAGGGAAGGCATATGCAGACAGACTTCTCCAACTGAAAGACAGGGCATCCACTCTCCATGCTGTTTTGTGGAAGGACCTGGTGCAAAAGCGAGGCAGCTGATGACTGAGATGGGATGCAAACAGATCTATCTGGGGACATCCCCAAACTGCAGTAATCCTTTTGAACAAGTTGGTGTCTAGCATCCATTCGTGAGGATCTGAAATGTTTCTGCTCAGGCTGTCTGCTAAAAGATTTTGTTTTCCTGGAATGAATTGAGCCTGAAGATGCAGATTCAAGTTTAGAGCTGTGTCCCATAAACTCATAGCCAGTCTGCAAAGGGGGTAAGAATGAGATCCCCCCTGCTTGTTGATGTACCACATGACCGTGGTGTTGTCTGTGCGAATTAGCAGAGGCCCTGGTTGTAAAAGGTGCTTGAAGGCCAAAAGGGCATTTTGAACTGCCAACATCTCCTTCAGATTGATGTGCCAGTGAAGATGGTCCTTTGTCCAGGTTCCTTGCTGGCAATTGTCTAGAAAATGTGCTCCCCAAGCATAATCCGAGGTGTCCGTGGTTAGGATTTGAGTAGGTTGAGGGAGACGAAAAGGTTTTCCTTCGTTCAAAATGCATGCCCTGGACCACCAGAGGAACTCCTTCTGGAGGCAGGGGATCAGAGGAATCAGAACATCCAGATCGTGATAATGCTGTGACCATACACTTTTCAGATACCATTGAAGCTTTCTCATGTGAAGCCTTGTGTTTGGAATCAACAGAATGCAGGAAGCCATGTATCCCAGAGCCTGCAGGAATTTCCTTGCAGTGAGCTGAGATAGAGTTGCCAAGGTGTTGAAAGTAGAAGCTAGCTGAGTTTGTTTTTCTGGAGTGAGGTAGGCCCTTTGTAAGGTTGTGTTTAAGAGGGCTCCCAAGAATACCATTTGTTGAGAAGGGATCAAATGTGACTTTTTTATGTTCACTGAGAATCCCAGTAAGAGGAGAAGACGTTGAACGAAGTCTAGGTGTTGAAGCAGAAGATCTTTGCTGTCTGCCTGAATAAGGCAGTCGTCCAAATAGGGTAAATCTGAATCCCTGAAGTCTGCAGTAAGCCACTACTGGTGCCAGGCACTTGGTGAAGACTCTGGGCAGTAGATAAACCAAAGGGCAGAACAGAGAATTGAAAGTGCCTCGAACCTGCCTTGAACCTGAGGAATTTCCTGCGTTCTTGTCTGATAGGGATATGCAAATAGGCTTCCTTTAAGTCCAATGTCACCATCCAGGCGTCCTGAGAGAGCATTGGAAGTAACTGTTGCAGAGTGAGCATCTTGAACTTTGGAATTTCCAAAAGGTGTTTAACACAGAAAGGTCCAGAATAGGTCTCCAAGAGTTTTGTTTTCTGGGAACCAGAAACAGCCTTGAATAAAATCCTTTTCCCATTTCCAAGAGTGGAACAGGCTCTATGGCTCTCATGGACAGAAGAGCATCCACTTGAGTTAAGGCCTCTGACCATTGAAGTTTTGGCAGATCTGGCCAACCGTGAGTCCTTGGCAAAGTGTGAAAGTGGAACTTGTAACCTTTTAAAATCACATCCAATACCCATTTGTCCTGGGTAATATGAGTCCAATTCCTGTAAAAGAGACAGTTTTCCTCCGAGAGGGCATCCAGGTAAAGAGGTCCTGAAGCCCAACCGAGAGAGTCATTGAGTTTGTTTTCTTTGAGATTGGGATCTGTCTTCTCCCCTTCTAGGTGAAGAAGCAGTCCATTGTCTAGATCTGTACGAGGTCTGGCCTTGACCACGACCTCTGGAGTGTCTATATCTTCCCCTTTGAGGCCTGTCAGACGTGGGAAAGGACCAATTTTTAGAGGGCCAATTCCTGGAAAATCTAGGAGGCTGAACCTGCAAGAAATCTTTACAGTCTGCATGGACTTTGCCTTTTCTTCCATCTTTTTAATAACTTCCTCAGCCTTAGAACCAAAAAGAACATCATGTTGAACAGGGGCATCTAATAACTTAGCCTTAACCTGTTCAGGCAAACTTTGTTCACGAAGCCAGGCATGTCTCCTAATCACAGTACCAGAGGCAGCAGCCCTGCAGACAGCATCCAAGGCATCAAAACCACAATGTAAGCTATGCTTGTTAACCTGTTCAGTAGCATGCAAAACATCCTGAAGTTCCTTATCCTCTGCACAAGCAGGTATGAAGCAAGCTTTTGCTTTAAAACAGACAAAAGAAATTGCTGGTATTTAAACATATGAAACTGGCAATTTAATGCCCTTACAGAAAGGGTAGCAGAAGTATATACCTTTTTGCCCCACCTGTCTAAAGCACGAGAATCCTTCTCAGAGGGAATAGGATTTTTAGAAGTAGCAACCTTAGCAGCCTTAGAACCCTGAGAAATAGTTTCAGGGTCTGCAGAAGGATTTTTAAATAAAAATAAATGAGTCAGGAACCCTATAAAAATCTATCAGGCTTAGAAGGAGCAGGAGGCATGGAATCAGGATTCAAATTAGCCTCAGAAAAAGCATCATCCACAATGTCCAAAACAGGAGGGATAGCTAAAGGCCTATGCTGAGGAAGAAGAAGAAATTCTCTAAGCCTCTTTTTGGAAGCAGAATATTCCTGTCCTTCCCAATGAAAATGTTCCCTCATCTCATGCAAGGTTTCCCCAAAAGAAAAATCCTCAGGCGGAGAGGCCGAGGGCAAAGATTCCTCAGCATCCAAATCCTCATATGGGGGGAAGGAATAGTCCTGATCTGAGGAAGAAACAGAAGAGACAGAGGCCTGGTCAGAAGAATCCAGAGTAACATCCTGTCGAGGCCTTTTCTCAGGAGGGGGGTGAGAACCCCTAATCATTGTAAGCAAGTCCTCAGCCATCCTCAATAATTGTTTTTGTGTCTTGGGAGTGGATTCAGAAGCAGCTTGAGCTGAAACTTTAGACTTAGAAGGAGTCTTTGTCTTTGCCTTTGAAATAGTAATGTGAGTAGGCCTGAAAACCCCCTCAGAAGCCGGTACCTGCACAGAGGTTCCGGACCCATCTGAAGGAGCGACGTCCGAAGGTCCTGCAGCAGTTAAAATAGTGGGCCTTGATGGCTCCCCATGGGAGTCCGTATCGGCCATTGGTTCAGAAGCGGCGGACGACAGGGGCTGCAAAAGCGCCTCACTGACGACAGCCGAACCGGACGCTGGCTCCAGCTGCAACGAGTCCTGTTTGGACCTCGGAGGCCTGTCTTTATCTTTGCGCTTCTTTTGAACTCCGGTAGTATCCGGCGACATTCTGTAATTGAAGCGTCTGCCAAAATAATTTAAAGCCCAGTCGTACCTGCGTTTGATAGTACGAGAGTTGAACCTGGCACAGAACCGACAACAAGAAACGTCGTGGTCAGGGCCTAAGCAAGGTAGACAGTAAGAGTGGAAATCTTTATGAGGTATTTGTTTCAGACGCTATACAATTATTAACTTTTCTGACATCGGAGGAACAAGAAAAAGATTCCCCAACGGGGTACTTAGCTTTGAGAAGAGAAGTAACAACTTCGGACCGACAACAACCAAGAATGCTGTTTGAAAATCGCCAACCAACGTTTTGCGAGCTGCTTTCCACTGCACGGCAAGAAAGACTGGAGAAGATGGCGTCGGCTGAGGGCTATGTACCAAGGCGTACTGACGTCAGGATACTAGCTTATACAGCCGACGCCGGACCCAGACTTTGGGATTCTGGCCGACCTCGGGCTGCCTGCCGGCAGGAGCACCCTACAGTTATGACTGCAACAGTGAAACACGAAGAACATCTCTCTGGGCCTTTTCTTTGAATCAGAGTAGTCCTGACCTTCCCAGTGAAAATGTTCCCTCATAGTGTGAAAAGTTTCCCCAAAGGAGTAGTCTTCAGGAGGAGAAGCTGAGGGAATAGAGTCCTCAGCATCAGAATCTTCATAAGAAGAGAAGGAATAGTCTTGGTCCTCAGAGGAGTCTGAAGAAATGGACATTTGCTCAGAGGATGCATAATCTTCCTCTTGTCTAGGCTTTTTGTCAGGAGGGGGCTGGGAACCCCTGATTAAAGAAATCAAATCTTCAGCCATTTTGAGCATCTGTTTCTTAGGCATAGGGCCTTGAACAGGAGACTGAACTGCAGTCCTTTTAGATTTAGGAGGAGTCTTCGACTTAGAAAACGCTTTAATGGTGAGAGTCGGTCTGAAAATACCTTCAGAAACCGATGGCGTTTCTGTAGCACCGACGTCTTTTGTAGCAAAGTCGTCGGAAGGGCCTGAAGTAAAAGGCTGCGTCGGCCTGGTACATTCCGTCAAAATTTCCGTAGCGGTCTCGGGTTCCAGATGTGCGGTAGTCAGGGGCTGCGTCGGAGCCTCACTGAGGACTGGAGAACCGGAGACCGGATCAGCCGAGGCCTCAGAATCTGGCTTAGGCCTGGGCTGTCTGTCCTTATCCCTGCATTTTTTGTGCACGCCGGTAGTCGGTTGCTCCGACGGCATAGTGTAGTTAAATTTCCTACTGAAGTAGTGTCATGCGAAATCAAAGCGTCTTTTAATAGTACGCTTATTAAACCTAGCACAAAACCGACAAGAAGTGACGTCATGGTCTGGGCCTAGGCAAGGTATGCAATAAGAATGAAAATCCTTATGAGGTATTTGCTTCCCACAAGAAATACAATTGTTAACTTTTTCTGACATCGGTCTGAGGCAAGAAAGGTTACTTAGCTTTATAGAAGACTTCGGTCTGAAATTCGAATTCGAAAATCTCAGGAGTTGGCCGACCGGCACTTGCGAACTGCTTCTGTTTCGGGCACCGCGCGGCAAGAAAGACTGAATAAAATGGCGTCCGTTGCTTTATATATACCCCTGGCGCACTGACATCAGGGATGAGGCAAAAGCAACTGACGCCGGACCAAGACTTTGGAATTCCGGCCGACTGCGGGACCGCCTGACAACAGGATAACCCCAAGTGTGATGACTGCAGCAGGGTAACACGATGAACATCAACCAAAGAACTACCTAAAACCTTAAGAAAAAGGTAATTTCATTACAAAGTGACATTACTGATGATTACTGCACACATATGAAGCTTTGTATAAAACAATTTTTCTAAGGACTGAACATCATGTAATAAATGTAAAAAGAAAAAGAAATGAGTTTGTGATCGTGAAGAGTACCAACAGAAGAAAGCCTATCTGGTGCCTAAAAGTGCCTCTAACAATAGAGTTTATTTTGTGGAAACTGATGAAATTGGGGGGGCAACAAGTATTAAATGAAACAGAGGACCAGGAAGTTTTCCAAGGACAATGCCCCCACAATTTACGGTACGAACAACCAATACCTCCCAGAAGATCGCAGAGGCTGTGAGACCAGAACAACTTGGACAGGACAGGGTCAACTGATACCAGAGAACCATCAACATAATCCCCAAAACCAACAGAGGGGTGAATGGGGAGGGAAGAAGGGGAGGAATACATATTTTCGCCAGCATTAAGAGATCCCATAGAGTGTGAGATTATGTATGAGGTTAACTGCCTCAAGATTTACAATTATTGTCACATTAATCTAACTGAACAACACAGGATTTTGTTGGCCAGGGGATTCAATTTTATACCTGTTAAACTGAATTTGGTTGACGATATACTGGACTTAAAGACATTTGCTAGAAATGTGAATTTGAAACTACTGTTGGAAAACAAGAAGTAAAATCTCAGTGAATCAACATCACTACACAGAGTACCTACAACCCCCCCTTTGTTACCCCCTGTAGCATTATTTGAGAAGTTATGTGAGAATGACATCAGAGCATGCCACAGGGGGATTGTATCAACTAAAGGATCTAACTTGTGTAATGAGGAGTGGAAAACCCTGCTACAGCTTACAAATGATAGAATTAAGATCATGAAGCCAGGTAAAGGGGGTGCAGCGGTAATAATGGACCAAAATGTACATACAGCCAAAATGCTTGAATTTTTACACAATAGTGATTTACTCCCAGTGTCTTTGAATGAAGTTAACGTTTCAAATTATATTATAGGATGGACGTGACCCTTGTAGAGCTTTTCTTGGAATATCGATTTAGTTCAGAGAAGATGAAATTTTTGAGTGTGAAAAAAACATTAATTCCAACATTATCTGGAATTCCAAAAGTTCACAAGTTGATCAATGACACCCCCCCCCCCCGTGAGATCTATTGTGGAGGCAAAGGGTTCAAAAACAGAACCCCTATCAAAATTAATAGATCACCACCTAAAGATATTTTTGGATGATAAAATTCATATGCTTAAAGATTCATGGCATCTATAGAAAAGGCTGGCCGAATGTGAATACAAAGATTATTATTTTTCTTAGTATTGATGTGAAAGACTTGTTTTTCTCCATTCCGCATGATGAGGGGATTGATTATTTTACAGAAGCATTATCGCTGGGGAACAAACTGACATCTGACTCAGTTTATGTTTTGGTTTTCCTGATGGATCTGTTTCTGAGACACAACTTTACTTGGTTTTAAGGAGAATATTTTAAACCAAAAAAAGGAGTTGCTACGGGAGCTCCCTGTGCTCTGGTATTTGCAAATATTTTGTTGTGGTTTTGGGAGACTATATATTTTCGGATCACCATACGAAAGGTCAATTTATAAATACCTGAGGTACCTAGATGACATCCTGATTCTGTAGGATGACTGTGCAAAAAAATCCCAGTATTTGTGGATAATATAAACCCCACTACTACTTTTTGTCATTCACATATACAGTATATTTTGATACTGTTAATGCTTTGGACATTCATCTATACAAAAACAAAGATAAACACCAGTACAAGTCTTCCATCTGTAGGAAACCAACCTTTTCTAATGCTTTTTTACATTTTGACAGCAATCACCCCCATTGGCAAAAAAGGAACTTAAAGGCAAGATAAGGCTTTCTAGGTTGGCTATGGATGAACAAATATTGCATTGTGAGCTTTCGTTACTAAAGGGGATGCTAAAGGAAAGGAATTACCCCTCAAAATTATTGGAAGAACAAGATGTTTTGGTTCTTGAGGGTAGAACATCACTCTACCCCCCTTTAAGGTTTCCTGATTCTCTACCTGAAAAAACTACACTATGCTTTGACAATGCCATTTCTGTGGTAACTTGCAGTTTACATTCCCCCTACTATTAAACAAATTATTCAAAAAAACTGGGGTGCAGCCTTTGGAGAATTTAGGTTAACTGAGATGTTGAGCCAACTACCAAATATTGTATACAAAAAAGTAAAAAATATGAAGAAATTGTTTGAAAGGAAGAATAAATAAGGAACTAAGAACAGTCAGGGTAGAATGAAAAAGTGTGGTGTGTGTAGGAAATATAGATTTAGTTACGATGCAACTTATGTGACCACGTGACCATCAAAGGGTCTTCCCTATCAAGGCAAATTTTGATTGCAACACCAAGGGTGTAGTATATGTGGCTACCTGTTCAGCATGTTCCGCTTTTTATATTGTGAAGACGGAGAAACCCCTTAGGAAAATAATTTACCAACATATATATGCCATCAGAAAAAAGGACACTACGAATGCCCTACATAGGCATTCAACAACTTGGCTTAATTTAAAAAAAAAAATGATTGTCTGCTTTAAGAAGGTGGTAGTGAACGATAGGGGTAAATGGTCAGCATTTCTTGAATTTAGGGAGACACATTGGCAAATACCTTTGAATGTCACTCAACCCCCAGTATAAACGACAGAATATCTATCAGTAGCCTTTTAGCAATGAAAGCAGATATTATTTAAGATTATCTTTGTCAGGAAGTTGCATGTTTATTGCATTAGATCATTTAAGAAGTAAACATTATTTTAGCAGTTCGCCAGCTCACAAAGTTTTTTAACTTGAATTTTTACCAACAATTCATATTTTATTTTTATTTTTATACAGTTTGTTTTCTTATATTGGTTTGATTTAATCAGTATGGCGAGAATTTTACAGCGATGTACATGGGTATGCTTTTTTTTTTTCAATTTGCAAATGAAACACCTAGGTGACATATAGTGAAGTGTATGACCAAAATGTGTCTACTGGTTATTAATATTTAACATTCTATTTAATCCAAACCACTATTTAATAAGTGTTTCTGATTGTTTGTTTTTCTTTATAAAAATGTAGGAAGTTGGATGAATGTTGTCTGATGAAATTCCAAAATTGCTTGCTTTTATTTTGTGGCGTGTCTTCTTCTGATTACGTTTCACCCGTTTTTTTAGTTTTTAGTTTAACAATGGTTTCCCCAAATGAATTATCCTCCCCTGGAGAATGTGTGTCATTTGATTCTTTTTCCGGGGAAGCATATCCTAAGGGAGATGAAATTTGAGCAGAGTAGGTCAGTGATTCATCCCCAGATGAGTCTTCTTCAAATGAAACCTCCACGGAAATCCTCTTTTGTGGAGAAACCGGAAAAAAGGAGGGAGAAGTGAGAGACAGTCCAATGGACTGTCTCAGGGCCATAAAGGCATTAAAAGCCCTTCAGAAAATGCTTGCCAGTCCATATGTTCTTCTTGGGCAACAGGAGAAGCATGCTTAGATTTCTGCTTCTTTTGTGGGACATCCATGTGATGGAAAGATGAGGAACCCGATGTCGGCCTGTGCTCTAAAATATTGGTCGGGACATCTTCACAAACAATGATTGGAAGAATGCTGCATGGGCCTTCAGTAACAGTGAGCGAGGGATCCCCCTACATCTGCAATGGACTCCTTAAGAGAAGCTAGACAACTGCACAGGGTCTTGGGGAGAAGGCCTTGAAATTGAACAGGAGGTATGGTCATGATTAGGGCCTAGGCAAAAGACACAAAGATTGTGGGAATCTTTAATGTGGAATTTGCCTTGCACACTGACACTTGCCCTTCCTGGATGACATGCAACTTCAAACACAACAGTAGCACACAAAACAATAAGAAAAAAAAACAAAACATGGCAGTTATCTGGATCGGAATCCACAATTTCACTGATGAGCAAACTATCGGAGAAGACATTCTAACTGGTGGCAGAAAAGTTCTGAGGATGGGTGCATTCTGACATCCACTTTACACCCAACATATGACTGGATCTATGTGCAAACATTGCACGTACCCTACAGTAGCTTTAGACTTTTGTATACTGGCTGGAAATTTGAGTAAGCCGGTGCCAGACTCCATCTTATGAATACTGCAACATATGAATAGAAGGACATATAACTGATCCTGTGAATAAGTCAGAAAGGACTCTTGAAAATTTATAGTGAACCCCAAGCTCTGCAGGAGGGAAATGGCAAAGTGAAGTTGCTGTAATAGAATCTCAAGAGAGGATGCCTAAAGCAAGAGATTGTCTAATCAGGGAAAGATTTGTATTCCCACTAGCCTGCTAAAAGCAATCACAGGAGCGAGGCATTTGGTGAATACCCTTGGGGCAGTAGAAAGGCCAAAGGGCAAAGCAGAGAACTGAAAATGTGAGGAAGCAACATAGAAACGTCCTGAAAGGGGGAATAATAGGAATGCAAAGATAAGCATCCTTGAGGTCCAGAGACAATAGAAAAGTCTGAGGAAGTAGTGGAGGGAACAAAGTCTGAAGGAACAACATCTGAAAGAAAGGGACATTTATAAAGGTGCTTAAATAAGAAAGGTCCAGAATGTTCCTCCATGTGCCCTCTTTCCTGTGAACCAAAAACATTCTGGAGTAAAACCCTTTCTCCCTCTGGGAAACTGGGACTTCCTGAATAGTTCCCTGAGTCTAAAGATATTGAAGAACCCCTGGAAAGAAGGCCAACTGTTCCTGAGTGGGCTGAGGAATGCCTATGAAAGGGGAAGAAATTTCCAGACCATGTAATACCCTAAGCAGATAATGGACAGAACCCAAGAATCCTGAGTAATCTTTAACCAAACTGGAAGAGAAAGAGAAACATGGCTTAGAAGAACAGGATGGTCAGATAGCACATAGGTTCATAGGTTGGTACCCCGCTATCGGCCCCAGGGCCTATATAAGCCTAGCCATAACAATTCCCTGGCTATTTCTTCCCAGAATATTTATAGCAGGGTGATGATGTGATGTGTTGATGTCCTATCTCCCCTCCCATCCAATCCATGAATCCAATTGTAATCTTTAACCAAACTGAAGAAAACATGGCTTAGAAGAGAGAAAGAGGAACAGGATGGTAAGATAGCGCATAGGTTCATAGGTTGGTACCCCGCTATCGGCCCCAGGGCCTATATAAGCCTAGCCATAACAATTCCCTGGCTATTTCTTCCCAGAATATTTACTTCCCTGTTCCCTTGTCTAGCAGGGCGACTGATGTGATGTGATCCCTGGGGTGAATTTCCTATCTCCCATCCAATCGTCAAGGTTCCTTTTGAAGAGGGCCAAAGAAGCACTCAGCTTGACATGTATGGGTAGTCTATTCCACAGTATGGGGAGTCTCTGGGTCAGGAACATATCCCTCCAGCATGTTTTGTTCATTCTGATAACCAGGTTTAGATCCCTGGAGCATGTGGCTCTGAGAGATTGGGATTTCTTTTAGTGAAGCATGTCCAACAGCACTAGGTTTGACATGGCGTTGTATGTTAAGCAGAGATGGTCTCCGAGTAGGTGATATGCAACAGAGTATAGCTGGAGTTTTTTTTTTAGACTGTCAGCATAGGGCATCTGCTTTAGGCCTGTAATTCTTTTAGTGAGGTATTTCTGTGGCCTTTCCAGTTGTTGCAGATGTCTTTGTGAGGTGCATACCAAACGGGGCATTGTACTCTATAATGGGTCTAATGAGGGATGAGTACAGTGGGACAATGACCTCCTTTTTTCTGTATGAAAAGCCCTTAGTGATAAGGTGTGAAACACAGAAGGATTTCCTGACTGTTGTGGCTATGTGGTTATCGAAGATGAGACCACTGTCCACCTGTGTCCCTAACTCCCTTATCACACTTTCAGTGTTTAGTGTACTGCCACTTGTGTGGTAATTCATGGGTACGTTTTTTCCCCAAAGGGGATAACTATACATTTCTTGGCACTGAGCTTGAGCCTATGGCTCTGGCACCAAGTATCTGTTTCTGTAAGGCCTTTTTGTAGAATATCCACATCATTTGGAGATTCAATAATGGCTCCCAGTTTGCAGTCATCTGCAAACTTTGTTAGTCAGAGTCCCTTAGTGCTGGCCTGTACTTCAGAGAAGTAGATGCCAAACAAGAGCAGTCCCAGGATTGAACCCTGAGGTACTCCGCTTGTCACCTGTCTGGAGCTGGATTTTGAGTCGGCTAGTTTTACAATGTGGGTTCTGTACTGCCCAGCTTAGTAAGTTTATCTAAGATTCCAGAGTGGGGGATGGTGTTGAACGCCTTGGCGAGATCCAGATAGGCTGTATGGATTTGTCTTACCTTCGTCCATGGCTCTGGAGACTGATTCGAAGCAGTCAATCAGGTTGAAGAGACAAGATCGGCCCTTTACAGGACCAAACTAGGTGATGTCCAGTGTTTGAAGGTTGCCAATGTCTTTGTTTATACGTTTCATGATAATGCGTCCCATGGCTTTGCAGATCAGGCTCGTCAGACTGATGGGATGATAGTTCCTAGGATACAAGGTGGATCCTCCTTGTGGAGGGGGGATAACTGTAGCTGTGCACCACTCAATGGGCACGAAGCCTGAGGTGAGGCTATGATTTGACATTTAGGTGAGGTGCCAGTTCATTTTGTAGTTCATGTAATACACAGCCCGGGATGTCATCTGGTCTCATAGATGCTGTATTCTTAGCTTTGCAGAGTGCATTTTTTACCTGTGTGGCCGTGAATACCGGAATTTGGCTATCTTTTGATACAGAGATGGGCCCTTCAGGGGGTGAAGTTGGCACTGAATCAATCTGCCAGGATATTGTAAATATCCTTGTGATCAGTATATTTAATGCTATTCTGTTGTAGCTTAGAGCAAATCTGAGCATTGCCATTTAGATTCTTGACATAACTATAGAATGCCTTGTTGTTGTCATTGGAATCTTTGGCAATTTTATTTTCATAACTAGCTTTGGAGGATTTTATGAGGGATCTCAGCCTCTTATTGAGGCTGGTAAGGGAGTTTTTTGCATCCTGGGATTTTCCTCTTTTCTGCAACAGTTTCTTCCTTCTGTTGTACAGTTTGTTTATGGCAGGGGACCACCATATTGGGTTCCTTTTTTTGGAGGAGACCATCTTGGTTCTATCTGGAATGGCATGATTCATGCATGAGTGGATATGCTCATACAGTACCTTAGTGCAGGATTCAGCAGTCGAACTTTCAGTTCCTGTCTGTGTGGGTGTCATGAAGTTTGTCACTTCTGACTTGAGTAGCATCAAGTTGGCTTTGGAAGTTTTTTATGGAGGTTTCCCTACTGGGGGAAAGGGGATAGGATCTGGACATCAAGGGTGATTAGCTTATGGTCAGACCTGACCAACGAGGGGGTGACCACTGGTGTGGAGCATCATCTCCCATGTTGGTAATAACCAGGTCTAGGATATTTGAGCACTTGGTGGCACTACGGATTAGTTGATCCAGGGCATTGGAATTTATGAATTCCAAGAACCGCTGGGCAAAGGTGTTGGTACCAGAGTAGTTTCCCCAATTAATGTCAGGGTAGTTGAAATCACCCAGTATTAGGGTGTTTGGTTGTATCTTAACATTTTCCAGTATGTTTAGAAAGGTGTAGTGAGAATCTTGGGGCATGGTGGGGGATCTATAGCAAGCTGCAATTTGGATTGCAGTCTTACCTAGTGTTAATTGCACCTGTAGAATTTCAGATGCATTGTGTTGGGCAACTAGCCTGGAGGTGTGAATAACCTTGGTGAACATGGACACTCCTCCGCCTTTAGTGCTTCGGTCCTGGTTTGGTGGCCGGAAAGTGTGGTAAGAGTTGTAGCCTGGTATTGCAGGGGTGCTCTCTGGAGCCTTGAACCAGGTCTCAGTTACTGCACAGATATCGATGTTCTCCATTTTTAGGAGTGCTTCGAGAGAGGGTGCATTTTGAGGTTTAGACTTCTAGCACTGAGTAGCATTAGCTTCAGATTTTGCATGCTTATATCTGTTACGGTGGTGGTTTTGTCCTTTGAGCCTTGCCTAAAAAAGGCACTATAGGGGTAACAAGAGCCTTAGCCAGTAACCTGAATCCCAGGGGCGACAAGTGCAGACCCATCTCTGGCAAAGCATCGTGATTTGTCGATCATGTCGTCCCAGGCAGACAGATACTGGATCCCCTTTGAATGACACCAGAAACTTAGCTAATTGTTGAAGTCAATCATTTTGTCCTTGTACTGTGATATCATTCTGGGCGTAGGCACGATGCTACTCGGGGCTAGGGGCAAACCTGCCTGGGCACATGATCTGAGAGCTCTTCCATGTCTCTCTTTATGTAGTCCAGGGAGGTACGTCTCAAGTCACATGGACAATGACAGAGTCATATTTATACTTGTTGTAGAGTGGCTTGAGTGCATGTGTTATGTTTTGGATCCTGGCACCTGACAGGCAGCTGACAGTAATTTTCTCCTTGTTCAGCCTGGTGAGTGGGACATCAGTGTGCCTGACTACAGAGTCACCTATGAGTAAAGTGAAACGAGCAAAGGCCAGTTTATTAGGGTACTGTCTTTGAAAATTAGGCACAGGAGAAACAAAAACATGTTAAAGTTCCTGCAACACCTTGTCCTTATCTTGGAGGGACTTAAATCCGCCACAGCTGCACCAAATAAGTGTGTGTTATCCAGAAGAGCATCCATCAACTTAGCATTAATATCAGGCAAAGATTGAAGCCAAAGCCAGGAATACCTCTTCATCACAGAACCAAAAGCAGCAGCTCTGGAAGAAGCATCTGCTACATCATAACTGCACTTAATGGAATGAAGAGTCACTTGAGAAGAGGTCCCCAACAAGGAGACAGCTGAAATCTTCCATTCAGAGTCAAGAAGGTCAGAAACTACCTGACAGACCTGAGAAAGAACAGCCAAAATATATCTGAACATACAGGTCTGATAACTAACTGCTCTAAAAGCCAAGGTAGCAGAGGTATAAACCTTATTATGTAGCCTTTCCATAGTCCTGCTGTATTTATATGAAGAAAGAAACTTTGTAGAGGGCAACAACTGAGATGGCTTGTTGGATGCCACAGACACCACAGAGGGATCAGCTGAAGGACATCTATATAGGAATTTGCAATCCTCATGCACCATATAAAACCTTTTAGGTTTTTTGGGAGGAGGGTGCTACAAATCTGGAGCATGAGACACAGTTGAAAAGGCATCCAATAAAGCAGTCAAAACAGGAGGGACAGTGCAAGGTCTGGGACAGTCCATTTGCAGAAGTTCGTAGTACCTCTTCTGCACCTCAGCAATTTGGGCGCAATCCCATTTAAAAAAAATCATCACCTTGGAAATTGTTCCCTGAAGAAAATCTCCTTAAATGGAGTGTCAGGACTAGTGGACTCCTCCTCCTCAGAACCATAATCTAAAGGAGAAGGAATATGGGATGAATAAACAAGGGATTCCTCATCTGAATCCACCTCTTCCTCAGAGGAATCCTGTTCCATAGGCCTTTTTAGAAGAGTAGAGGACCAAGGTGCAGCTGGAACAGAAAAATTTTGCTTAAGGAGGTTTAAAAGCCATAAAGGCATTAAACAAACCATTAGCGAAATTTTGCCATTCACTCTGAGGGTCCTTGGAAGCAGGAGAACCATGCTTTGTTTTTTGTTTCTTTTTCAAAGGGATATCTGCCCTGTAAAACTTAGAAGGTTCAGATGTCAGAAGACATTCTACAATTGTAGTCGGAACTTCTTCTCTAACCAAAATTTGAGGAAAACCCCTAGGCCTTTCGGTAATAATCAGCTGTGGTTTCGCCTGAACATCTGTAACAGATGCCTGTGAAGCCTCCAGGGATGTGCATGAGGTCAGATCCATGATGGCCTCTGAAGTGGTCATAGGCTGTCCAGCAGTGACACAGATTTTATTCCACAGCATAGGGCCCTCTGATATATCCGTCGTGTTATATCCGTGCTATCTTTTATATGGAGGTTAAGGTTTAAGTTTTTTTATTGATGGTTTTGGTGGATTTGGATTTTTTTGGGTGAGCATG